>NC_035449.2:22168589-22430013 GCF_002127325.2 Helianthus annuus
AAGGCTCAGGCGCGGAAGTTAAAAGTGAAAGCGCTGCAATATCAGATACACGATGGTCAGCTCTACAGGAAAACCTTTTTAGGTCCGCTCCTAAAATGCCTAACCCCAGAGGAAGCAAGTTACGTTATAAGGGAGATACATTGGGGAATATGCGGTATCCACGCAGGGCCAAGGATGGTTATTGCAAAAGTCATGAACGCCGGGTATTTCTGGCCAGGAATGCACCAAAGCGCAGTAAACGAGCTCCAGTCATGTGAAGATTGCCAACGCCACGCTCCCGTAAGTCATTGTGCCAAAAACAATCTCGTACCCGTAACCTCGGCTTGGCCGTTTCAGAAATGGGGAATTGACATCGTAGGTCCTTTCCCCGTCTCCACCAGAGGAGTAAGATTCCTGCTGGTTGCCATCGACTACTTTACTAAATGGGTCGAAGCTAAACCCCTCCGGACGATCACAGGAGACCAAGTGCTGAGGTTCGCATGGGAAAACATAGTGTGCAGGTTCGGAATGCCTCTTTGCATAGTGAGCGACAATGGAAAACAGTTTGCGGAGAAGCCGTTTAAAACATGGTGCCAAAGAATGAGCATCGAACAGAGCTTCGCTTCGGTGGCCCATCCCCAGGCCAACGGGCAAGTGGAAAGAACCAACCGGAGTATCGTGGAAGGAATTAAAAAACGGTTGGGGAAGGAAGGCGTTTCATGGGCAGACGAGCTTCCGCATGTCCTATGGGCACACCGAACCATGCCTAAAACAAGCAACAAAGAAACTCCTTTCAGCTTGACATACGGCACCGAAGCTGTCATACCCGCAGAGGTAGGGATCCCCACGCCCCGCATACAATTAAGCCAGCAAGAGAATGACAGAGAACTCCGTTTAAACCTCGATTTAATCGAAGAGAGGAGAGAACTTGCGGCAATCCGGGAAGCCAAGTATAAAAAAGAGTTGGAAAAACACTACAACTCCAAAGTTAAAGAAACCCGGTTCAAAATCGGAGAGTATGTTATGCGGAACAATGAAGCGAGCTTAGCTGAAGGAACGGGGAAGTTAGCCCCCAAGTGGGAAGGACCCTATCAGATCAAAACAGCAGGAAAAGACGGCGCGTATACTTTAAGCAAGATGGATGGAACCTCCGTTCCACGTACTTGGAACGGAGTGCACCTAAAAAAGTGTTATCTTTAGAAGGTTTTTAAACAAATAATTGTAAAACGGAAGCTATGAGCTCCGTCATATTTTAATTTTCCTGTAAAGCGGATGTTTTTTCCCGCACCAGTTAAATTACAAGAACCGCGGAGGGTAGTACCTGCGGATTGATTAAAAATGTTTTTTACTTTGCATCTATCGGAGAAATTCAAACTCCGAACCTGATAAATAAAATGTTAGGTTTCTCTAAAAGAAAAAAAAAGTTGCAACTCACGAATACTCATCGGCCGAATCCAGGGATCCAACCCTAAAAGGAAAAGACGAACTGGCATTGTTCGTATGTCCTTCAAGTTATCCTTAATAAGACAAAATCGGATCCGCATTTAACAAAAGAACGTTCTAGAAAATTCAAAATGTACACCATTAACATGGACGCATGTGTAAAGTAGTTACATCAAATATAAACCGGACATAAACAACCGGAATAAGTTTTAATACCATTCACAAAAAGGATAACAAACAAACAAAAGTAAAAACATCATTACAAGTCCAAAAAAGCAGGACATCTGTCAAAGTACCGAACGAGCTTTACATTCATCTGGACTCACTAAAAAATACCTAAGGTGCATACCCCAAGAAGCCGGGCATGTCCACCTCATTCATCCGAAGAATCATCGCTAGCAAAACGAAGGGCCTTCTTAATTTCAGGAAGGGGTGCGTCGCTGAGCTTCGGAAGATCTTCTATTACTGGGAACTTGAGAGTATCAAAACAAGCGACCGCCACCTTCAGCTCCTCCGTAGCATTGCGATTCAACAGTGGAATCTCCTTGAAAGGAGTCTTTTTCTGCAAAGCATGAACGTAGCCGGAGTGCAAGCCCGAATTAATGCCTACCGCGCTCATCGCATTATTGACTCCAGCCACGGCAGCAGTCATCTCCTTGCCCTTGTGAATATTCTTCGCTAGAAGCTGGGCACCTTCCGTAAGCATCCAAACTTTCGTCTCGCGGAGATCAGTCACTTCCGTTTTCAAAGAAGCATTCTCCCCCTCCATCTCCTCCAGACGACCCTTCAAATCAGCTTCCCCTGTTTTAAGCGCATCACGCTCTAGGAAAAAAGTTAGAGAAAATAGAAGAAGTAAGAATTTAGTAAAACGGAAATACGAGCGTACCAGCCATCATACTCTCATACGCAAGACGGGCACCGCTGAGAGATTCCTCCATTTTCGCCAAAACCGCCTTGTGCTCTTCGTCCTTCTGTTTCATAGACTCAGAAAATACCTTGAATTCCGAAGAGATTTTATCCCTGTCCTCAGCAGTGGCCGCGGCAGCCGCCTGCGATGATTGATTCAGAGCCATCAAAGAGGTGACCTTTTCTTGCTGAGTCCGAAGGTCTTGAGTCAGCTGGGCTACCTTCTTTTCCACCTTCGGGCTCTTGAGAATCTTACGTTTCAAGGAACGAACTTCCTTCTCCAAATTCTCCCGCACAGACTCCGCTTCAACCCACCTACGATAAAGTTCCGTCACGAATATGTTAGATTGAGCTTGGTTAGTCAAAACCGCGGCCCCTAGATCCGGGTTTTTCATCTTCCGACTTCGAACATGGTCCATCGGAGTATTTATATTGAAGAGCATCATCTTAGCGGTCAAAACATCCAGGACCGTATCTTTGTTCCGAATGTCCCAGTCGGGAATAAACTTCTCCTCAGCGGTGGATGGGTCAATCTCCATATCCTCCGAGAACAGATCTGCATATCGAAAAAAGGACATCAACTCAGGTCCGAACCAAGATGAGGGAAGCGAAGACACTTGATCTTCCTCATCATCCATAAAATAGTCCGGACCCAGAGAAGAGCCCAAGTGCGTACCTGAAAAAGTAACCACCTTCGGCTCACTATGGGCCTTACCCTTATCCACGCCCACCGGATTCTCCATCTCCATGCTCTCCACCTCGCTATCAGGGACAAAACCACCTGAATAAGCCGGAGTCGGTTTACTGCGGGCTAAGGCCGCTTCTTCCCTTGAACTCTTACCCCCAGAAAGATGTTCGTCAAGCTCCTCCATCACAGTGCCTTCAGAATAAGAACTCCCCTTCGTCTTCTTCAATCTTGGCATGGGGAGAGAATCGAAAGAACGTATCTGAGCCGATTCACCCTTCCTCTTGCGGGATCGGATTACCAGATCAGTGTCCGCTCCAACGCTTTTACTCTTCAAAGATGAAGGCTGATGCAGAAGTGCCTCGTCCAGACTGCGTATCTCCGGATCATCATCCACGTCGTCAAGAATGGACTTTCGCCCAGCATGAGATCCTGACGAACCTCCCGCCTCCTTAGAAGATGCCGGCATATGAGAAACCGCTTCAGCAGTGGCTTGTTCAGAAGAGTCCTTCGGAACGGAAGAGGTCGTTTCAGCAGCAGACGATACGGGTATGTTCGTATCCGCCTGACCACGAACGGGATGAGCAGAGGGTGCTACCTGCTTCATGAACGGAACATCCTCCTGCTGCTCAAAATCAAAGTCAAAGGAGTCCATGCTCGGAACCTTTAAGGCATCAAGAAGCGACATCGCAGCACCTACATTTCCAAAATAAATAAAGAGTTAGCCAAACTATCAAATAAAAAAGCCGAAGGGGGTATAAAGAACCGGAACTTACGATCACTCTTCCGGCGTATAATCGGCCAATCCTTATCCCCCCGGGCCCACGAAAAACTGACTCGACCTAACCAAAGGAAATGCTCGGGAAGAGGACGAATAGGGGACTGATGCTCAACCAAAGCACGGCCTAAGCTTTCGTTAAAAACAAAGTTTTCGTCAAGATCAAACGACATAGACTGGTCCTTAAAACGCCACCTCATGTCCTCCGGAAGGCAACGGTCGTCTAACCAAAAGAAGTTATCTTTCCAGTTTTTTAAACTAGACCGTTCGTTGGAAGACGGAGAAGGAACATTCTTCCGGTGTGCAAAAGTGTACCAGTCTCCGGCCGAGATAAACTCATAAAAATACCGGAAAACGTTCAAATCCGGTTTCTGATCGAGGGCTCGACAAGAAATCTCAAAATGGTTAACACGGCTAAGGCCGAATGGATTAACCTGACAAACGTGAACTCTAAAAAACTGTAAAACCCTAATCAGAAAACGGGAAAAAGGAACCCTATAATTGGCGAAGTTACAGACGCGAGTGTAAAAGGGGAATTTCCCTTGACGAAAGGGGTATATGGCTTCCGTATTAGAAGAGAGGACCGGATGTAGATCTAAGGGAATCCTATATTCCCTAATAAACTTATCCAACTGACGTTGGGTAAGCACGCTCACACTCTCCGAAAGGTTCTCCTTACCCGGAGCCATAACTGTAAAAAGTAAAAAGGAACAAAGACGCACCTTTTTTCTTTGGAGAAGAAGAAGATACTAGAGAGGGTAACAGCAGAGGAGAATGAAAAAGAGAGAAAAAACGGTAAAAATGAAGTGGTGAAAAATCGAATTTATAGAAAATGTAAGTCGGTTGGGGTCAGTCACATCAACCGTCGTTTCCCACGATTCCCAACAAGGGTTCCGTTACCGTCACGTGTAGGTGACCGACGGTCCCAATAGTGAAGGTCACCCACACCATACAAAACACGCCACGTAATCGATTTAAAACTACTCCTGCAGTGACACGTCATCTGAACGAGGTAAAAAAGCTTGGAATAATAGTTTGTCAAAGTCTTCACAAAAGACTTCCCAAACTAGGGGACTTGAAGACACATGTCCGAAGCCGGACATGATCCCAGAGACGAACCGGACTACACTCGGGCGGGCATCCAAAGCATGTCCGCCCCATATCAGAAAGCTCCGAGGACGAGCCCCCGTTCAAGTGCGTCCAAGCGGATGACGTCATCTCATTTGACTACTATAAATACCCCTTCAAGTACAAATCCAAGTACGATTTCTCTGAACCTTCGTCCCTATTTTCTCTCTCTATTTTCTCTCTCTACCAATACTTATCCTCACGCCGGAGGGTGGTCGCAGAGTGGCCCTCCCATCTCTGCGGCGAGCCTAACGGTTTTCTGTTTTGCAGGAAACTCTCTCAACCTTTAACAAGATCCAGATCTTCATTTACAGGCTCCGGTCTGAACTTGACTTCCTGGTTCTTCATAAACCCATGATAAAAGTTGCAAAATTTGTGATAAAAATGCATAAAAGTACCGCAAAGCATTGAGATACAAAGACTATAGGGTTTAGTGCATTGCTTTAAACTCGACCATCTTCGCTGCTAACTCCGTCCGTTTAGTCTCTTCCTACTTCTTCATTAATTCGAAGACCTAAAAACAGAACAAACCATATTGGTCATAACTGAAAAGAATAACAAAGTTTAAATTATAATGCGAGGACCAATTCATTTCAAATATTGGATAATAGACAAAAACAATATGATAAATAAAAATTAGGTTAACAAATAAACCTAATAAAAAACTCAGATTCAAATGAAAAGTATATTAAAATCAAGAACCAAACCCGGCGAGATGATCGAGGTTTTTGAACAACCAAACCTGATGAGATAAACCATGTCTATAAAAAGTTAAAAACACACAAACGGGTGGTTAAGTTTCAGATCCAGTGGCACAGGGTATATAGTGAAGAAAACAGTTGTCGATGGTTCTTCCTCGCCGCACAAGTTGGTCGTTCTTCTTCGTCGAGGATGGATACGCACCCACAGGTCATTCTTCCTCGTCGTGAGCGGTGGTTTGGTTTCCTTAGAAAAGTTTTAGATCTGTAGACCCTCAAACACCTCATTGGAGCTTTGCATAACGACCCTAAACCACGTTTTCGCCGACGGTGACACTCAGGCTAAGATCGGTTGATCACACTACCTTCTCTACTACCCTCTCTCTTTCTCCCTCTCTTTATCTCTGATGTATGCAAAAAGCAACATATAAATTACATCAAATGTAACATAAAACTAACCATTTTTAGTACTAATGTTGGAAAAAGTGTGTTTTTGTCTTCCTTTTGTATTTTCAAGATTAAATGAGCTCAAATGAACAACAGAAGCAAAATGCAGCCAAATCTAACAATAATACAAGAAAAGGAACAAACGTGGCATGCCCAACCCCCCAACAGCATCTTCCCAAACAAAAACAAGAGGATAGAAGGCTGAACACGCCCCGTGCTCAATGAGCACGGGGGCGTGCCCAAGTGTCTGCAGAAAAGACAAAGTTGTAGAAGCTTCTATCACCCGCCACGGGGGTGTGTCCAGCGGACACGGGGCCGTGGTCAACGCAAAGATTCGTAGAATCTAGGCAAATCTTGATAGTACAAATACGCTTCTGCACACGGGGTCGTGCCCAGCGGACACGTGGGTGTGGTCAACTAATGCAGACAAACTGCAATTAATGAAGAAACATAAGATGGGTGGACACGAGGCCGTGCCCAATGGACACGGGGACGTGTCCGGGCTTCTGTGCAGGCTATAAATAGGGGTGCTTGGCTCATTTGCAAACCATCCCTTGGCAAACCACCTCTCTCACACTTCACCCACCCACCACCGTCATCACAACCCACATCCACCACCATCATCCATCATCCATCATAGAGTGTGTGAGTAGTCTCGGGATCCAAGATTGATCGTAAGAGTTCTTGACAATCAAAGGCCATGTTTGCCTACGTCTCTTACATCACTTGGTGAAGACAAGTGTTTAGTGTAATACTTTTTATTTTTAATCTTTTCGCACTTTTTATTTGGTTATGTATTAATGACTTTAATAACTAGTTTCTTATGTTGAAGGTGAATCTTCCTTATCATTTATCTGTGGTGTCTTGGCATTATTTTACTAGTCTATATAAAATAAAAGATTTTCACCATTCATATCTCCACGGTCTATATGGAGATATGTTGGCTACCTGGTCGGGGGTTAAGGGAATGGTTTGGTAAGAGTCTTGCCTTGTTCAGTGTATAGATCTTGCAAGGAGCTGGGTCAAGTTTAGTAGGACCTCCTTCAATACCCATTGGTATTGGATGACGGGGGTCCGAACTCCTTGACCCCATCATATGTAAACTACTATTAAAACTTTAACTCGGCTATTTAGGATTGTATCTTTGCTGACTCAAACTACTGGGTTGAGGGTAATGTCGCCTTCAAAAGAGGGGCCTACTACTATAACTAAGATAATCTCTTAAAAAGTGCAAAAGTGCGAAAATAATCAAAGGTTACACTAAAGGCGGCTCGGATCCAAGTGATTTATCTTGTCTATCTGTTTTTATTTTTATTTTTCAGCATTTTTAGTTTTTATTTTCTAGTTTAAAACCTTTTTCTAAATTTTTGATTTGATTAGACGTTGAGGATAAACCGGTACTAAAAGCTCTTGTGTCCTTGGACGACCTCGGTATCTTACCAATACTATACTACGCTCACGATGGGTGCACTTGCCCATATGTGTGTTTGGTGTTAGTAAAATATCGTGTTTTATAAATTTAAAACTTGACTAAAGTGTAAAAGGGCTAAAAATATACATAAAATATATATACCACCACACACGCATCAAGTTTTTTGGCGCCGTTGCCGGGGACATAAGGATTTTAAGAAAGCTTAAAATCAACGGCCTAATCAGTTTTTCAAAACCTTTTTAAAACGCGCGCACATTTTTCTGCATTTTAGTTAGTTTTTGCATTTACAGTAGCCTGAACATGGGGCCGTGTTCACTGAACACGGGGCCATGCTGCATCTTTTTTCATAAAACAACCAGATACAGAGTCTGAACACGGGGTCGTGCTCACTGAACACGCCCCCGTGCTGCACAAAGCCAGTCACTTTTATTCAAACGCCCAGATACAGATTCTGAACACGGGTCGTGTCCAGCCTCTGTTTCCATTTTTATTTTTGTTTTCTGGTCTCGTGACTCTGCTGTGGTCTGCTGAGTGATTCTTATGGATCAATACTCAAGAGGCTACAACTACACCTATGAGGAGGATGATTATAGGAAAGATTATTGCACCATTTGTGGTGACCCGCACTCGGTTCAATATTGTGACTTATTTCAACCATCCACTTCATACACCTACTATGAGGAGCCCAGGTACGAGCCATCATCTTCATACATATCCTATGAAGACCAAAGGTATGAACCTTCTCCCTCATACTCATATTTTGATGAACCAAGGTATGAGCCTTCATACTCATACTTTGAGGAACCAAGATATGAGCCACCACCTTCATATGCTTATTATGAGCAACCATGGCGTGAACAACCCACCTCATATGAGTATTATGAAGAACAAAATTACGACCCTTATCCATCATATACTTACAATGAAGAACAATGGTGTGAACCATCTACTTCATATGGGTATTATGAGGAACAAAGGATCGAACATCCGGATTCAAGCTTTGAGGATCCCGGTCCTTACTCTATCATGACATAGCCGATAGGATAATAGAAAAATTAAAACTATCGAACGTTGCATAATAGAATCTCGCGCAAGGGAAGAGGAGTCCTGCGCAAGAGAAGAATTGAATAAAAAAGAGATAGTTGAAAATGTAAAAATGGAAGAACAAGTAAGTGAAAAACCGACACATGAGTTAAACAACGAAAAGGGTGAGTCCGATAATGTTAAAATTCAAGAAGAGTCTAATTTTGAAAAAAAATAATCTCTTGTCACCTTCTTTCGAAAATCATTGTTTAGTACCCACTTATGCTAAGTTTTTAAAAGAGTTAACACTAACACTAAAATCGACGAAACGGTAAGCATTAGGTTAAGAAATGATCAAACTTCGCTAATAAAAGAAGACCCATTTGAAATCAACATTACACCAGTTCCATGTTTTTTTTCAAAACTCCTTTATTAGTAATATCACAATTGATAAAGATCTTTGTGTTAATATAATGCCAAACTATATTTTCGAAAAATTAAGTATTAGTGATTTTTCTCCACTTCAAATACCCATTTTTCTATCCAATCGGAAAGTAATAAAATCAATCGGTATAGTTGAGGATGTCTTGGTCCAAACAAATCAAATGGTAATCCCAACCGACTTTTCATCCTTGATGACGCTCCTATAGTGTTGGGACGACCTTTTGTAAAAACCCACGAAGCTTTGAAAAACCGGAAGTACAACAATCTATCTATTCAATTAGGGGAATTTAAAAGAAGTGTCAATCTTGAGCGTTCAATGAAATATCCATTCGGAAATAATGACCCCCTAATTGAAGATGAAGATGAACCACCCGATACAAAAGAAGAAATTGACCACTTTGTTGAAGAAGAGGTCGCCATAGAACAAACTTTCAAAGTTCTTAATCATAATGAGCAACCAAATAAGGAGTCTTCTAAAGACCCACCTCTTGAGCTCAAAGAACTCCCAAAAGGTTTGGAATATGCTTTTCTAGACAAAGGTGGTAAATCACCTGTAATTATTTCGTCAAAATTAAGTAGTTTGGAAAAAGATAAACTAATTAAGCTTTTGAAAAAACATAAAAACGCGATCGCTTGGAAGCTTGTAGATATTAAAGGGATAAGTCCTTCCATGTGCACGCACAAAATTTTAATGAATGATGACTATAAATCGGTAATACAACCACAACGTAGAGTAAATCCAAATGTCCAAGAAGTGGTCAAAAACGAAGTCATCAAATTACTTGACGCCGGACTTATTTACCCTATCTCTGATAGTCCTTGGGTAACTCCCGTCCAAGTGGTTCCAAAGAGAGGAGGTATGACGGTAATAACTAATGAAAAAAATGAATAGATTATCGTCGATTAAATAGGCAACAAGGAAAGATCACTTTCCTTTACCCTTTATTTACATGTCCCTATGGAACTTTTGCTTATCGACGCATGCCGTTTGGTCTATGTAATGCCCCCGCAACCTTTCAACGTTGCATGGTGGCCATCTTCCATGATATGATAGAAAAGACAATGGAAGTCTTCATGGACGACTTTTCTATCTTTGGAGATTCATACGACCAATGCCTCGATAACCTTGAACGAATGCTATCCCGATGTGAGGAAACTAACCTCGCCCGTAACTGGGAAAAATGCCATTTCATGGTAACGGAGGGAATAGTACTCGGTCACAAAATCTCAAGCGAGGGAATGGAGGTTGATCGAGCAAAAATAGACACCATTTCTCGATTACCACCCCCATCCTCCGTTAGAGCTATCAGAAGTTTCCTAGGGCATGCCGGATTCTATAGACGATTTATCAAAGACTTTTCTAAAATCTCAAGGCCTCTAACAAAATTACTTGAAAAAGATGCCCCTTTCATCTTTGACAAGGATTGCAATCAAGCATTTCTAACATTAAAAGAAATGCTAGTCAATGCACCTATCATGATAGCGCCTGATTGGAAATTACCTTTCAAAATCATGTGTGATGCAAGTGACTTTGCAGTTGGAGCCGTCTTGGGACAAAGAAAAGATAAGCATTTTCACCCAATTTATTATGCTAGTAAAACACTTAACGATGCACAAGAAAATTACACAACAACAGAAAAAGAGTTACTAGCCGTGGTATTTGCTTTTGATAAATTTCGTTCTTATCTTGTTCTTTCTAAAACAATAGTCTATACAGATCATGCAGCCATTTGATATCTCTTCAAGAAACAGGATGCTAAACCACGTTTGATTCGGTGGATTCTACTCCTCCAAGAATTTGACATTGAAATCAAAGACAAAAGGGGAGCAGAAAACACCGCAGCAGATCATCTTTCGCGCTTAGAAGACCCAGCTTTGGAGGCAACCAGGGACGAGCAAATAAATGAAAATTTTCCAACGGAGTCCTTGGAAATGGTGAAATACCGAGAAGAACCATGGTACGCCGACTATGCTAACTACTTAGCTAGCGGTATAGTCGCTAAAGGATGGCCACATCATCAAAGAAAGAAATTCTTTGCCGATGTGAAGCATTATTTTTGGGAAGATCCTTATCTTTTCAAAATGTGTGCCGATCAACTCATCTGCCGATGCGTACATGGTAGTGAAGCAAGGAGAATTCTCTGCCATTGTCATGAAAGTCCACACGGAGGACATCATGGTGCCGCTAGTACCACATGAAAGGTATTTGATTCAGGATTTTATTGGCCAATCATTTACAAAGACGCTCAAAGTCTTGTCAAGACATGTGACGCTTGCCAAAGAACAGGTAATATTTCTTCCAAAAACGAAATGCCACAAAATGGCATTCTTGTTTGTGAAATTTTTGATGTGTGGGGATTCGACTTTATGGGACCTTTCCCGCCGTCAAAAGGAAACAAATATATAATTGTGGCAGTAGATTACTTGTCTAAATGGACCGAGGCCGAGGCACTTCCAACAAATGTTGGAAGAGTCGTGGTAAGATTTCTGAAAAAATTATTCTCTCATTTTGGAACACCAAAAGCATTAATAAGTGATACAGGTACCCATTTTTGTAACCATCAACTTGAAAATTTTTTAACAAGATATGAGGTCTATCACCGGGTCTCAACGGCATATCACCCTCAAACAAACGGACAAGCCGAAGTGACTAATAGAGGTTTAAAACGAATACTCGAAAAAACCGTAGGGTTAAATGAAAAGGAATGGGCCGATAAATTAGATGACGCTTTATGGGATTTTCGAACTGCTTATAAAACAACAATAGGCACAACCCCATATAAGCTTGTCTATGGAAAAAGCTGTCATTTGCCAGTAGAAATTGCACACAAAGCCTACTGGGCAACTAAAAATATAAACTTAGACTTAGAATTTGCAAGTAAAAATCGATTTTGTCAATTAAATGAATTAGATGAATTAAGGAATTATGCATATTCTAACTCCGAAATTTATAAGGAAAGAATGAAAAACTTGCATGATAAACACATTAAACCTAATGAATTTCGAGTAGGAGATCAAGTTTTATTGTTTAATTCACGACTTCGATTATTTCCTGGTAAATTAAAGTCTAGATGGTCAGGACCTTTATCCGTCACCCATATTTTCCCACACGGTGCAGTAGAAATTAAATCTCGAAATGGAATTCCATTCAAAGTCAATGGCCAACGGCTGAAGCTCTATCAAGGATTCATTGAGGATGAGGAGGAAGAAATCTCGCTTCAAACGGTCGAAGAATGAAAGCATCGACATCATACCTGGTAAGTTACGAACAAGCGGGTTGACATCTAAATCGGTAAGTCTTCTAACCAAGTTTTTAGGAAACAGGGCACTCACACGAGCACATAAAAAAGGGGGTTTTTGCCCGCCCACGGGGCCGTGTCCGCGCAACTGTCGGGATAAAACCCCCTTTTCAAAACAGTTTCTTCATTCCACACGCCCCGTTTCCCCGAAAACTCTCTGGTTCAGGCGATTTTTCTGCAAGATTTCGACATCTCCTCTACTTCTAACAACATCAAGGTATGATTCTATCATCATTAGTGGTTAGATTAAGCATTTGCATGTAGTTTAACATCAAGATTTGGGGAAAAATCTAGGGTTCTTCAACTTGAACCGGATCGAACCTCAATTTTTTGCATAAATCTGTTAGCATTAGTTTAGATACAAGTTATAGGAAGTAAATCAACTTGTATTGTTTGTAGATTTGCCCGATTTCTCACTAAAACCCCAAACCCTTGTTTTTGAACCGAAAAAGATAAAATCGAAGGGGTAAACGGTTTGTTTTGAGAAAAAAAGGCACTTGGGGTTTCATTTTTGGGGAAAACCGCCCCTACTGGACCAAAAATTTTCAAGTTTTCGGGACCGGGTCGAAAAATGGGATTTTTGGGAAACAGACGTCTGGACACGGGGTCGTGCTCACTGAGCACGGGGGCGTGTCGAGCCGAATTCTGGCAAACTCGGGGCGTGTCCGCTGAACACGGGGCCGTGTTCAGTCCACTGTTTTCAGTTTTCTCCGAATTTTTCACTGTTTCTTGCTAATTGTTTGGTGTTTTCTTTCAGATGGCCAAGAAATTCACTCGATTCAATGCTAGTGAGTTGGCGGCTCAAGCTCGTTATGATGTGTTTAGGACTAGGCCTGAGGAGAACCCCAGACAAGTTTGCACAAACACTCTTGAAGCAGTGGACCAACTAGACTGATTCAACACTATTGTCACCGGCCCGCTACGAGCCGCCCTTTGCACTCGGCTTCACTCTGTGCATGAATACAACATGGAGTTCTACAGCACGCTCATCTTCAACACAAGAGCCGAGCCATTTGACAATGAAGGGTTGGAGTTTCGCTGTGGAGGAACCACATACCGAATCTCAATTGCTCAATTCGGGGCTCTGGTGGGGTTGTACTCGGAATAAGATGCTGGGATGAGGAAAACACCGGCGGTCTCCGCGAGATTAAGGAAAATGACTGCCAAGATGCTTGGGCTAAAATAGGATAAGACCACTACAATCCGAGCCGAACTAAGAGTACCCTCTTGCGAGACCCTCTTTACCGCTACATTCACAGGGTCCTCACCTACTCTCTTAGCCAAAGGCACAACAGTAGCGGTGTTATGGGTTTACGGGATCTACTAGTCCTTCATTGCATCCACAACCGGGTCAACCTTGATGTTCCATACCTCCTGCTCCGAAACATGCACTGGAACCAGCTCGCTACTCTCCCGACTCCTATCTTCTTTGGAGGGTGGATATACTGCCTCTTCAAACACTTCGTGAGCATGCCAAGGTCCTTCCATAAGGGGCCATGGTCGGGGCGAGTGGACATGGTCATTTGCCGCTCAAAGAACTTGATTCATGAAGCAGATGACGGGACGGTCAGATTTCAGACGGTTCAAGGGCATGCATGGAACCCGCAAGAAGCACTCGTCTTACACGCTCCACCCATCCATCCTCCTCCTCAGTACCATTACCAGCACCATGGTGATCCGGGTCAATCCTCCTCACAAGGAGGCGGTTTTCCTAACTTTCAAAGCTTACATGATTTGTTGCAGGAAAACCTTATGTGCACCAGGAATACCTACAACATGGTTAGCAACACATACACTCGGGTCGGAGTGATAGAGAGAAACATCTCCGACATACAGGATGACATTCGAAACATCAGGGAGTATATGGCGGGCCACGAAGGAGGTGATGATGATGAAGACGAGGACATGGATTAAGCGGGAGGAGTAGAAGGTAGCATCCCACGGATGGAGGTCCCACAGGTTAACCCCCTTATCTTATGAACAATTTCCGGCCTGCGTGCCGTTTGTTGAACAATTTACTTTCTTTAACTCTTTTTATTTTCTGCATTTCTTTTTCTTTTTAACTTGTGATGTGGATGATTAACTTTGGTAATTTAGGTTGTTTGTGATGATTGGTGTGGTATTTATTAGCTACACAGGTACATACGAGGCTTAGAGCACTAACATTAGTGCTACTAAAGCCGGGACAGGAAAACCGAAGCCAGAAACCTGTTTTACACCTTTGCAGTTTGTCCACACGGGGTCGTGTTCAGCCAACACGCCCCCGTGCCCATTGCCCCAGACCTGTTGTTTGTCTAAATTATGCAGATTTTTGCCAGACACGGGGTCGTGCCCAGCCGACACGCCCCCGTGTCCACCTTCTGTAAGTTCCCGTTACTGGCAATCTGACCACGAGGCCGTGTTCATCCAACACGGGGCCGTGTCTAGATGCCAAGTAACATAAAAAATTGTTTTTAACACACCTTTTACACATTCAATCAACCTAAAAACTTATTTTTAGGACACATTGAGGACAATGTGTAATTTAAGTGTGGGGATGGGTGATGCTAAAACCTTGAATTTCGCAAGTCCTAATTACAAGCCTTACACAAAACTCTATTGGAACCGCTAAACACCCCAAATTTTTTCAAAAACTTTTCATTTTTTTACTTGTCTTGGTTTAAATTGGGAATTTCAAGTTCTAAAAAGGTTATATTTTTTTTACAAAATTTACAACTGATAGCGTCGTGATAAAAAGAACCAACATAAGAAAATTATGAAACGGCATGACAAATCTAGTTAAAATTTGATTATATATACTTGATCACATAAAAACCCATTCCCACAAAAAGTGAGTTTTGAGCCTTTATTGAGCATACAAATACACATCTTTAAACTAAATGTTCATTTTTCGTTTCTTGTGTGAATAGCCGCTTGGTTCTTACGACTCTAGAACTTGCCATGACAATAAATTCCCGGTCTTTACCAACTTAAACCCAAGTAAGTAAATGATGGAGGCATTAGGACTAACCCTTTTTATTTCAACATCATTATTTTTTCTTTTTTACCACCTACCCAAAATCCCCCTAGTTAACCCCTTTGAGCCTAAACCTTTTCATTTCTTAACCCAAAGCAAACACCCTTTTTACCCACCAAAACCCTTTTTCATTTAAACCCTTTATTTTTTTTAACAAAGCTCGGTTTTTCTTGTGACTTTCTTATAAAAAAAAATGGAATGATGAAGCCAAGAAATAAAACAAACAAGTTCATCAAAAAGAACTTTGTTTGAAGAAATGCTTCATTGAAATAAAAAGTTATAAAAATAAAAAGTCTTACGAAAACCGATGCTTTTTACGCCTTTCGCCCTTTTCTACTAACAACTAACCCAACCACCTACCTTTAACCCAAACATAACCCTTCCCCCAAAAGTCCTCTTGATATTTACAAAGGTGTATAGTTAAAAGGAGGAGGATTGATTGCTTGGCAAGCTTATGGTAGAAGTAAGTTCCATGCCGTTCTCGATTGCTTCACAAAAATACACCTTCCGCCGAGTGTTGAGTGATCCCCCATGAGGTATGTGAACTTGTATATAAATGAAATTTTAAAAAGGCATGTTATGCTCTAATTAGTAATTTATTTTATGTAATGTTCTAATAAATCATGACGAATAGGATTGTAAATAAAATAAAAATAAAACCTAATAAAGAATCTTAGAATCCCGACACTCTATGACAAGCCCAAAAACCTTCTCTTCTACCCATTCCATTTGGGTGTGTAAGCCACATTATAAAGAGTTTTGCTTGAGGACAAGCAAAGATTCAAGTGTGGGGGTATTTGATGTGTGCAAAAAGCAACATATAAATTACATCAAATGTGGTATAAAACTAACCCTTTTTTAGTACTAGTGTTGGAAAAAGTGTATTTTTGTCTTCCTTTTGTATTTTCAGGATTAAATGAGCTCAAATGAACAAAAGAAGCAAAAATGCAATCAAATCTAACAATAATACAAGAAAATGAACAAACGTGGCATGTCCAACCCCCCGACAGCATCTTCCCAAACAAAAACAAGAGAACAGTAGGCTGAACATGCCCCGTGCTCAATGAGCACGGGGGCGTGCCCAAGTGTCTGCAGAAAAGACAAAGTTGTAGAAGGTTCTATCACCTACCACGGGGGCGTGTCTAGCGGACACGGGGCCGTGGTCAACGCAAAGATTCGTAGAATCGAGGCAAATTGTAACGCCCATATTTCTTAGTCCGAAAAGTAATATTACCATACTATTATTTAAGAAAAATTCGGGCATGACCCGTTCGTAATAAGAACAATTCCCTGTAAGATCATCGTGTAAGAACTTATAGATAACGCAGCAGAAAAATAGCTTTAAAAATTTCTTTACGGTCTTATAACAATACACACATTCAAGAAGAAGCTTACAAAATTCACTTCCCTTTTTAATTTTAAAATTAATGCGTTACAAAATTAAGACCACGTAACCGTTCTTTCCGTTTATTCGACTCGATCTATGCCCGCTTATCTTCGATAGTGGTAGAAGAAATCCGTGTAGTACCTGTGGACACCAGATACAACTTAACCATTAGTCATTGACAACGTCATACAACAATAATCTGATACAAATTAAAAATCATATAACATTCGACAACATAATCTTTGATTCATTCGACTATCCTCTCGGATTCCTTTGTTCCGAGTTCGGCTTCAAGGTTCGGCTTCAATTCTACAAGAGTCTGATGTTCTCATTCCTGCATTACATTTCAATCTCAAGCACATCATTAGTAACGTCCATACTCAAACGTATTGAAACCATGTATACATGCATACCTGTCCCATTCTTTTCATAGACGATAAATCCTACTTCGTGCATTCATATATTCATACGTCTGATCATACGCACCTACATATCTACATACAATCATATTTATACATACATATATACGTACATATCTGATGCATATGCTTTTGGTACGTCTAAGTGGTTAATATTTACATGTTTTAGCATCGAATTTGTATCGAGACATGTTACTTTGATGCATTTTTACATGCAGGGTAGTGGTGGAAGGTTACGTGATGATTCCGGATCATAAACCTATCACATGGAGCTTTACACACATCAAAGGAACTCAAGGAAAGTGATCTAGGCTTGTTTGGAACACCCCGACGTTCACTTTAACATGGAACCAGCATTTGACAGTGAAGCATGGGCGTTTGGGTTTCTGCCCGGCGTTCCATACTCCCAAACCCGGCGTTCCATACTCCGGGTGCAGATACAAAATGCCCACTAAAACTCGCATAACTTTTAACCCGATTGTCCGTTTAACCTCACGTTTCTTCCTACATGCTTGTAAATTCACGTTCTATCATATGAACTTAAAATCCCATATCCGGATTAAGGAAATTCTTAACTTACACGCTATCGGCTTAATAATCATTTTCTAATTATTTGACCCGTTTATGTTTTCATCAAACCACTCCTTTGTTTTAACCCAAAACATACATGAACATTATATCCATAATACTCTTATATTATCTAGAGTTTCGTACTTGGGGTTTACGCAACCGATACCTGGTATTCATTAAATTCATTCATTCCATTTGAATCTACGTATCAAACTTGTTATTAAAACCTCCACTTGCGCAAATGTATATCTATTAAACGAACTCACATCTGAATCTTTTGACTATTAAACCACATCTCCGATTCCCGGATTGCGTACTTATGTGCAATTCTACCCATTAACCGTTTATATTACCGTAGCCATTTCTTATACAACTTTTTGATATAATCATAAGACCTCATTTTGACCCGTTTGGTCTACTTAGAAAAATTCACCAATTTCATTCAACTAAATCCATATTTGACATTAAACATCATGTTTAATTAATTAAAACGCTACATTACTTAAACAAACTAAGAAGTGATTACGGAATCACTTACCTCGAGTGTCCGTTTCGTACATGCTTCCTCCTCCCTTTTCCGTTTGCCTTCCATGCTTTCCCCTTTAAACATGATCCTAAACTTTCATACCATCAATATTACTACTTCATTAGAATAAACACACATTCTAACATTGCATTCATTTTCACATTCGTAATCTATTCTAACTTTACTCGTCAATTTCCAACAACGCAAAGTATTAACTAGAATCATATCTTTTCATTCCCTACTCACATAATAAAACACATATACAACCACAAGATCATATATGCACACAACACAAATGATTTCTTCCGTACTAGTCAACTCATAATTCACGATTAACAATCATCATTAAAAATTAGCTATTTTAACCGTAATCTTGAACCCGACATCATCCTTACTAGTAACCCACAAACTTGTTCTCTTGAGCATTTCATCGAACACTTGGCGGGTTTCGCATTAAAGCATAATGTACAATATATTTTCATGTTCATCTTCCTAATTTTTGTGCTCACTTGTCATTAACACCTAAATAGAAATCGCATAACTTCGCACCATACTAATTCTAACTAACAATAACCAATCACATAAATCAATACACATTCAATTTTTGCATAAGATTTGACATGGGTAGTATACCCATGTCGCCACCCTACCTATAGCAAATGGGTTTTCCCCAAATCTTCATCATAATCAAAATTTAACATACTTTGGCATCTACCCATTCATTATCACTAACATTCATGCTTAATCTTACCCTATAATCACATATTACACAAAACCCACTTGATTAAACATCATTAAAATACCAAAATTCGACTTACATGATGGTAGAAACACTAAAGTGATCGACAATCTTGGTTCATGCATTAGTTTAGCCCTTCAATCCCCCTTCAATTTGATGGATTTTGGTGAAACTAGGGTTTCACCTCACCCTCTGCCCCTGATCGATCGTATATACACACGCACACTCTATGTGTGTTTTTAATTTTTCATTCTTTTAATGTTTTAAGTTTTGCCATTGGCCCCTCAAGAATAATATGTATATTATTAAGACCAAGACTATCCTTACTTGTTCATAACTAGCTTAAATTAAAATTCTCATGGAATTTGGAGTGTTACACAAATCTTGATAGTACAGATACGCTTCTGCACATGGGGTCGTGCCCAGCGGACATGGGGGCATGGTCAACTAATGCAGACAAACTGCAATTAATGAAGAAAGAGAAGATGGGTGGACACGGGGTCGTGCCCAATGGACACGGGGCCATGTCCGGGCTTCTGTGCAGGCTATAAATAGGGGTGCTTGGCTCATTTGCAAACCATCCCTTGGCAAACCACCTCTCTTACACTTCACCCACCCACCACCACCATAACAACCCACATCCACCACCATCATCCATCATACAGTGTGTGAATAGTCTCGGGATCTAAAATTGATCGTAAGAGTTCTTGACAATCAAAGGCCATGTTTGCCTAAGTCTCTTACATCACTTGGTGAAGACAAGTGTTTAGTGTAATACTTTTTATTTTTAATCTTTTGGCACTTTTTATTTGGTTATGTATTAATGACTTTAATAACGAGTTTCTTATGTTGAAGGTGAATCTTCCTTATCATTTGTCTGTGGTGTCTTGGCATTATTTTACTGTCTATATAAAATAAAAGATTTTCACCATTCATATCTCCACGGTCTATATGGAGATATGTTGGCTACCTGGTCGGGGGTTAAGGGAATGGTTTGGTAAGAGTCTTGCCTTGTTCAGTGTATAGATCCTACAAGGACTTGGGTCAAGTTTAGTAGGACCTCCTTCAATACCCACTAGTATTGGATGACGGGGGTCCGAACTCCTTGACCCCCTCATATGTAAACTTCTATTAAAACTTTAACCCGACTATTTAGGATTGTATCCTTGCTGACTCAAACTATTTAGCCGAGGTAACGTCACCTTCAAATGAGGGGCCTACCACATTACGCATTAATAACTTAATTAATTATCTTTCAATAATCCAACCCTTTAGGATTGTATCCTTGCTGACTCAAACTACTGGGTTGAAGGTAACGTCGACTTCAAAAAAGGGGCCTACTACTATAACTAAGATAATCTCTTAAGAAGTGCAAAAGTGCGAAAATAATCAAAGGTTACACTAAAGGCGAGTCGGATCCAAGTGATTCATCTTGTCTATCTGTTTTTATTTTTATTTTTCAGCATTTTTAGTTTTTATTTTCTAGTTTAAACCTTTTTCTAAATTTTTGATTTAATTAGACGTTGAGGATAAACCGGAACTAAAAGCTCTTGTGTCCTTGGACGACCTCGGTATCTTACCAACACTATACTATGCTCACGATGGGTGCACTTGCCCATATGTGTGTTTGGTCTTAGTAAAATATCGTGTTTTATAAATTTAAAACTTGACTAAAGTGTAAAAAGGGCTAAAAATATACATAAAATGTATATACCACCACACACGCATCACTCTCCCTCATTCTCCTTCTCTAGTTCTTTGTCTCTCTCTTTATCTCTTTCGTCTCTTTTGAAACGATGATGCCACGATACCATTGTCAGACTACATACATGTATATGAAATGAAAACTGGAAACTCTCCAAAATGTTCTCTTGTCATCACTGCAATATCAGTCACCATCCTGCAGAAAATACTGTTCGGAAAAAGGAAAAGATTACACCAATCAAAATCCACAAAAAATATGAGATAGACATACATGGATTCAAAATCAACAACCGTCACATTGTGTATTCTTTAATGGTATTCGCATCTACTAATGCGTACAAATGACCATACTGGTAAAAAACATCTAAAATCAATTCTAATATCATCAAACATACAAAGCAAATATAGCACAACAATAACAAATCGTATATAAATCTGAAATAATGATTAAAAAACTACCTTTTCAACAACAACTTATGAACATGATGTTGAACATACAACTAATAATCAATGACGATAATCGGAAGTATCTCAAATCATTTTATTGACAAAAGTAAAGCAACAGTTGCAGGTCTGAATGTTATGTTTCAAGAAACAAATCTCTAATTTCATCTTCTCTTCATTCTCATCCCCAAATAACCTAATACTAATTGATCACTCCTTCATAATCATACATTAATTTCTAAACAAACAGAAAAGATACCATCTCTCATAGAGTGAATGACGATGAAGAGGCTAATGGAACTTTAATCAAGCAAAGCATTCTTATACTGGTATGATTCAGATCTACATCTACTCAATCAATTTCTTTTTCTGGCAATATTTTTTACAACAAATTAAAAGCAGCATCCCTAAAATCAAAAGCAGCCCTTGAATTAAAAAGAATCAAAAGCTTACATATAAATGAAATCCCTTGGTGGTCGTTGCTAGATCTACAATATAAGAATGGTCGTGTTATAACAGATCAAGTTTGAGTTCACACATATTTCAATCAATTCATTCTAAAGTATAATTTCAACATTCTTTTTTGAATTTATCATCTTCCCCAATCGAAAGCCTAGCAGTCGCCCGCCCACATATAAATTCAAAATTCTTTTTTACGTATTACAGTTTACAATCTAGACTAAACTATAGGGCTTTTCTCGGAATAAATAAAACGATTGAATCGATACCTTGAACTGGAGTTCGATCGACTCCGGCGAAGCTTGACCGTAATGCTTGCGACTGCAGCGGTAAAAATAACTGATGGACTATTCGGTTGTTATTACATTAGGGTTTTCATCAAAGAGTGTGAATTTGTTTAAAAGAGATCATTATTCCGATGATATCTATTTGGGTGGAATCGCTGTTATTGATTTAAGGGAGAGCTGATTCAGAGGTTTGTTTTGGCAGTGTGATTGATTTAGGGTTTGGCGACCAACGAACACAATAAGACACGTGTAAAAAGTGAAACGTGGCTGCAAGAAGGTTGTATGAATGTAGGAGAAAATTCGAGATGTGGGCTGAAATCCAGCCAAATATACTAACATTTTTATTTATAAGTAAAGAGATTAGTTTTTCTTTTTACCATTTAAACCATCCAACCACATTAAACATTTGAATAAGTTTAGAATTCACTCATAAAAGACAATTACAATCATTAACCACTTATTTAATATTTTAACTAAGATAATTTAGAACAAGGTTTTTTTTTGAAATTTTTTTTAAGACTTGAATAAAAATTTCTAAAAAAAAATTTCTAATAAAAAATTACATTTTGATAAAAAATTACATTTTAATAAAAAGTTTCTAAAAAAATTTTGAACATGGTGATATTTGAAGACTTAAATAGAAGTTTTTAAGGAAAAAAAGAAGAAGTTTATTTAGAATTTTTTTTTTATTAAAAATATAATTTCATCGATTATATAGTGTCCAGTCAATACTAATAATAGCATAATTGAAATAAAATATATAAAAATTATAGGTAATGCAAATATATTTTTCAAAAGTGATAAGTTTTTTTGTGAAATTACAATTGTCCATAACTAAAGCTATATTGATTACCTAAAATGCATATTCTTTTAATATCATTATCTAATATTTATATTAGAAGGTAACAAGAAAAAACAATTTGTGAACGACTATAATCATGTCATGTGCCTCCTGTTATTTTTATTTATTAGGTGATATAGATGTAGATATAGATATAGATTTGAATTAAGCTTTAACATATAAGGCCCCCAACCCAACCCAAACCGAACAGATTCTACTTCTCTTTTATCAAATATTTTTAGAACCAGCTTAATGATGAATTCCTAAGTAGTCTTTCTCAGTTTCCATCTCAGTGAGTCATTAAAAGGGGTTCTTGATCTTCTTTTATCACTTTGATTCCAAAGCACTCGAATCCCACCTCTCGTAATAACTTATGACCCATTAGCCTTATTTATTGTATCATTAAAGTAATCTCTAAAGTTCTCGCTAATCTTCTAAAGAAGGTGTTGGGGTCTTTAGTTTTCGAATTCCAATTAGCATTCCTAGCCAACATGAATATTCATGACGGGGCATTAATAATCAATGTATCTATATCATGGGTTAAGAAATCTAAGTCAAAGGCTTTTCTGCTTAAAGTCGACTTTGAGAAAGCCCTAGACACAATTAATTGGGACTTCATTGATTCACTGCTACATTAAATAGGGTCTTAGATTTGTGGATAAAATGGGTTCATGGACTTTGTTGTCATCTCGGGCTTCGGTTTTGTTCAATGGGTCTCCCACGAAGAAGTTTCATCATTTACGAGGTGTTCGTCAAGGTGATCCATTATCACTATTTATCTTTATCTTGGCAACGGAGGCCTTGTCCTCTTTTATAACTAAGGTGGTCTCAATGGGGATTTTACATGATATTGCAACCCATAACGCAAGGCTTGTTCTATCCCACTTAATTGTTGTTGATGACGACCTTATGGGGCTTGTCGTCTTCGAACATTCTAAACATTGGTTGTATTAGGACATGCTACGATTTGTGCTCGAGTCATATAATGAACTTGAAAAACCCTATCTTTATGTGGTAGGTACGGCTTCAAAAAATCTCACTCTCATATATATATGGCTGTCAAGAATAACTGCAAAGCTAGTTGTCCCCCTTTCCCTTACATTGGTTTATTTGTGGGTGCCAACACTAATCGGGTTAAGCAAAGGGACCTTATTATCAAACTTATTAAGCTTGATTATCATCATGGAAAGCCACAACATTATTCATTGGTGGTAGGGTAACACTCCTAGCTACTTCGGTCTATATGAACTATTGAACGTATGTTGACTTTTCTAATCTGACATTGGATCAAATTGTGTTTGATTTCAAATAATCATGATTTATTGCTGATTGTGATCATGTGTACAAGTTTAGATTGTGATTATTGTTGTGTTTGATGATTTTGTTGACCTTGGCACGTAAAGGTACACCTTAAGTTCGATTAACTCATTCTTAGGTTGTTAATCAGTAGGTTTTTGGTCTACGACTTGTCATTAAAGATAATACAAGTTAACTCATAATTAAAATAAATTAATAGTAAAGTGTGCATCCATTTCTGTTGACCTGAGAAGAAATCCAGGCCCGTTAGGTTACGATCTAATCGTGGTTTGATAACCGGTACACTCGCTAGCTCGAGGTGCATCTAATTATTAGTGTATGGTATTTTCTAAGTAATAGGTTTATCATGTTAGGGTTAGTTCCACGATTTTAGGATTGTTTGCATCGACGGTGTCATAAGTAAGATAATTGTAGAATTTTGAGCCTCTAGCGAGGGATTAATCTTTCTAGCACTTAATTACTTTGTTCTGATTGCACTTCATCTTTCAGTTATTAGGATCTTGTGGGTGTGGACCACATTCCTAACTTCATGTAATTACAGATTTTGTCATCTCTAGCGAGAGGCTAGTCAGGTTAGATACTGTCACAACCCCCGCCCCACCATGGGAGCGGGAGCCGTGAACCAGTCAAGTCGTACCAGTGTATATTAATTACGCAGCGAAAAAAATTTTCATCAGGATCATAGTTAGGAAATAATTTCAGAGTTTGTAAAACACCAAACTTTTAATATTAAACAAATGGGCTAAAACCCATGTTCCATTCAATTGTTTTATTGGGATAAACCAAAATAAATAAAAAATAAATTTCTTCTTTTATTCAGGTATTTATAACCACATTATTTAAGCCTTCAGTGCTCCATAGCTGGCTGCTATTATCTTTACAGCAAATTACCTTAAACGCGTTTTGAAAACATTTTATTAGTAATAAATACTGGCGAGTTCATTCTATTTTTATTAAAATATATTGTTATACTTTACAGCATTAAGGGTTTTTATATTTGTTTATATTTACCCAAAACTCAATCAGTATTTGTCACATGGTGGCAGTTCCGATGTGACGGTGGTCATATCACTCATTGGCTAACTTTCGTCCAATGTGCAGTTTATCAAGTAATAGATATATAGTATATCTTACTATTAACCGACCCATAACCGAAATAACCGAAAAAACCGAACCGAACGGAAAACCGACGGGTCGGTTTTTAATTTTTTGAAAACCAATAATAATGGGTCGGTTATGGTTTTCTACATTTCCATAACCGACATAACCGAACCGACCCGCTAGTTAGTAAAGTCATGGTTAACCAACCCATATAACTGACCCATATGTACAACCGATCTGATCTTGTATATTATTCGAAATTTGAAATAGCTGGAGCCTGGAGAAATACCAATGGACCATCATTGAATTAGTTAAACCCAATAAAAAATATCCCTTATTCCAAATACGCGCTTACTTATTACTACTAGGGTTCCAAAGTCATTCAGCGTCCTTTCAGTTTCAATTTTCCTCTCAGTTCGTCCATGACCCAAGAACGTAAGTAACGAGAGTTCAATTCAAACTTCTACTTCCAATTCAGAGTTCCAGCTTCCAGCCCAGGTATTGTTCTCATCTCTTTTACGTATTGTCTTCCGTCGTTTGTGTTGACGACGAAGTTTAGTCTTTACGAGCTGTTTCTGTTCTTGACATTAACTGATTGTTCTCGACTTCTCGTTTGCACCTTTACAGTTTACGTTGTTATACATGTTGCGATGTTACTCATTTAAGAGAACCTATTGTTTACGGTTTACGTTGTTATACTTCTCGTTTGCACCTTTACTTTTACAGAAGTTCTAGGTTTGCTCTTGGTGGAAACTAAGTCGTTGTGTTAACTGATTAGCACAGACTCATCCAATATACTTCTCGTTTGCACAGACTCATCCAATATACATTAGCACAGCTTCATCCAATATACTTCTCGTTTGCACAGACTCATCCAATATACATCCAATAATTTCAGAGTTTGTAAAACACCAAACTTTTAATATTAAACAAATGGGCTAAAACCCATATTCCATTCAATTGTTTTTATAGGGATAAACCAAAATAAATAAAAAATAAATTTCTTCTTTTATTCAGGTATTTATAACCACTTTATTTAAGCCTATAGTGCTCCATAGCTGGCTTCTATTATCTTTACAACAAATTACCTGAAACGCGTTTTGAAAACATTTTATTAGTAATAAATACTGGCGAGTTCATTCCATTTTATTAAAATATATTGTTATACTTTACAGCATTAAGGGTTTTTATATTTGTTTATATTTACCCAAAACTCAATCAGTATTTGTCACATGGTGGCAGTTCCGATGTGACGGTGGTCATATCACTCATTGGCTAACTTTCGTCCAATGTGCAGTTTATCAAGTAATAGATATATAGTATATCTTACTATCAACCGACCCATAACCGAAATAACCGAAAAAACCGAACCGAACGGAAAACCGACGGGTCGGTTTTTAATTTTTTGAAAACCAATAATAGTGGGTCGGTTATGGTTTTCTACATTTCCATAACCGCCATAACCGAACCGACCTGCTAGTTAGTAAAGTCATGGTTAACCAACCCATATAACCGACCCATATGTACAACCGACCTGATCTTGTATATTATTCAAAATTTGAAATAGCTGGAGCCTAGAGAAATACCAATGGACCATCATTGAATTAATTAAACCCAATAAAAAATATCCCTTATTCCAAAATACACGCTTACTTATTACTATTAGGGTTCCAAAGGCATTCAGCGTCCTTTCAGTTTCAATTTTCCTCTCAGTTCGTCCATGACCCAAGAACGTAAGAAACGAGAGTTCAATTCAAACTTCTACTTCCAATTCAGAGTTCCAACTTCCAGCTCAGGTATTGTTCTCGTCTCTTTTACGTATTGTCTTCCGTCGTTTGTGTTGATGGTGATGTTTAGTCTTTACGAACTGTTTCTGTTCTTGACATTAACTGATTGTTCTCAACTTCTCGTTTGCACCTTTACAGTTTACGTTGTTATACATGTTGCGATGTTACTCATTTAAGAGAACCTATTGTTTATGGTTTACGTTGTTATACTTCTCGTTTGCACCTTTACTTTTACAGAAGTTCTAGGTTTGCTCTTGGTGGAAACTAAGTCGTTGTGTTAACTGATTAGCACAGACTCATCCAATATACTTCTCGTTTGCACAGACTCATCCAATATACATTAGCACAGCTTCATCCAATATACTTCTCGTTTGCACAGACTCATCCAATATACATCGCTGTGTTTATACATCGTTCTGTTAACTGATTAGCTGTGTTTATCAGCTGCATAAAGCCATAAACTGCTGTTTGTGGTGTTATCGATTGATTACCTTTTTCGTCGATTACCTTTACGTATTATCTTCCGTCGATTGGTTAACTTTTTCTGTATTTTTTCTGTTTATATTTTTCTGTTGTCGGTTGCATAAAGCCATAACTAATTAACTGTGTCACGATTAGTTTATCATTCATTATTTTACCTTTTTTTGTCAATTTAGAAGTCTCATAATTTTATCATTCATTATTTAACCTTTTTTTGTCAATTTAGAAGTCTGATAACTTTTCTTGTCAATGTTTGATTAGTTTATTTAATCTTGACTTACAAATGTAGATGGAAACACCTGGTAGCGAAACACCAGTTGTTAATCTTGATGAAGAAGCCCCAAACGATCCGGTTGTTAATGTGGAAGAAACTCAAGAAAGTCAAGAAACCGTAGATCAAAAGAAAGAAGGTAGAGCTAAAAAATCTTGGGTATGGAACCATTTTGTTGAAGATAAGGATTCAGGTAAATCCAAATGTCCTTATTGTAACTCCTTACTAGCGTCCGGTTCTAAAAAGAATGGCACGAGTTCTTTAGGTCATCATTTAAAGTTTGTTTGCTCAAAGTCTCCGATTTACAAGAGAGTAGATAAGAAACAATCAGTCTTGAGTTTTAAGACTGAAAATTCTGGTGAAAGTTGTAGTAGCTTGGCTTCTTATAAATTTAGCCAAGAAGAGTGTAGAATTCTACTTGCTCGAATGTGCATCAAAGATAACCAGCCCTTTAGTATAGTAGAAGATGAGGGATTTAGGGAATATTCATGGGGATTAAACCGGTGTTTAAGTTTCCATCTAGATGGACCATGGCTAGAGATTGTTGGTCAATATTTAGAGAGGAGAAGAAAAAACTTAAGGATACTTTAAAGGATCAAACTGTATCACTCACTACAGATACATGGACATCTGTTCAAAACTTTAATTATATGTACCTTACTACACATTGGGTTGAAGATGATTGGGTTCTAAGGAAGAAAATAATAAACTTTTGCCAAGTTCCAAATCACAAGGGTGAGACCATTGGAAAGTTTGTTTATAAATGTTTACAAGAATGGGGTATTGATAGAATTCTTACGATCACTGTTGATAATGCTTCATCGAATAATGAGGAAATTAGATATCTGAAAAAAATGCTTAAGGGGCCCATGCTATTTTAGATTGCAAATATTTGCATTTGAGATGTAATGCCCATATAATTAATCTTGTCGTCAAGGATGGTCTAGAAGAACAAATCGATTCCACAAATAGGATTCGTAAAGCTGTAAGGTTTTTGAGATCTTCTTCTCAACCATATCTAAATTTCCAAGAAAGTATGGAGAAAGAAAAGATCAACTACAAGAGGAAACCGTGTTTAGATGTTGAAACGAGGTGGAATTCGAAATTCTTAATGTTGGAAACGGCACTTATTTATGAAAAAACGTTTAATAGGTATTATATTCTTTTAATAATTATGTATTTTATTTTTATTTTTCCATCTATTACCACTAGTCTAATATGTTTATTTTTTCATAGACTTTAAGATGTTGATTTCAGTTATAGATCCTATTTCCGCTCAGAAGATAAAGATGACGAGGGAAGTACGAGAAATAGAAAGAAAAGTGAAAAAGTTTTAGGGGCACCCAATTCATCGGATTGGGAGAAAGCAAGGTATTATAGTGATTATTTTGTTTCTATGTTATGTTCAATAGTGATATGGTTTTTTTTCTTTGATAGGTTATTTATGGAGTTTTTTAGAATATTTTCTAATGTGACTAAAAAAATTTCGGGTTCTAAGTATGTGACGGCTAATTTATTGTTTGGTGAGCCATGTACAATGCATGCCACAATAGAAAAGATGTCCTTAAGTAGTAATGAGGTTAGAAAAAGATGGTCGGATCAATGAGAGCAAAATATGAAAAATATTGGGAAAATTTGGCCAATATGAATCTATTATTGTATGTGGCATTAGTCTTAGACCTTAGGAATAAAATGCATTATCTCAATTATTGTCTAGAGCTCATACATGGTGAGGACTCTAAGGAAGGTAAGGAAATTGAGGATAAAGTTGAAAAAGCATTGATAGAGTTGTTTAATGCTTATAAGATAAAAATGGATAAATCGAATGAGAAAAAAGATACATTTTCATCTTCTAGCTCGGTTGACGGTGAAAAGGTTGTTAATTTAGAGGAGGGTTATTTGAAATATTTGGAGAAAAAATGCGGAAGATGGGCTAATACTAGTGAACTTGATGTATATTTGCGTGATGGAACTGAGAAAATGGTAAAAGGAGATGATACGTTTGATGTGTTAATTTGGTGGAAGTTAAATTCAAAGAAATTTCCGGTTCTTTCACAACTTTTTAGACATGTTTTAAGGATGTCAATCTCAACCGTGGCATCCGAGTCCGCTTTTAGTACCGGTGGGCGTGTCATTGATACTTATAGAAGCTCTCTTACGCCAAAAACCGCCGAGACTTTAATTTATTCACAAGATTGGATACGACGTTTACCAAAGGATTTACAAAATACTCAAGTTCATGGAGTACAATTACAAGACTTGGTTGACAACTTAGAGAAAATAGAACAAGGTAATAATGCCCTTATTTTTACTTTATTATTTATTTTTACTTAATATTAAAGCATAATTACATATGTTTTTTTAGATTTGTCACCGGAAAAGAGAACAATTGAAGACTCTTTCATTGGAGATGAAGATTGGGATTAAACTTCCACCATGTAGTGTTTGGTGTTTTTGGTTAAAAGTTTGTTTGAGCTTATGGATTATGTCATTTTGGTTGAACATCCGTTTGAATTTATGAATATCATTTTGGTTGAACATTTGTTTGAATTTATTATATATCGTTTTATTCGGTGACTAAAGGTATTAATATCTATAGATAATATTGTTTTGAGCTAAATTTAGCTACGCTCAAGTTCATGGTTAACCGACCCATAATCGACCACCATAACCATCAAAACCGCCATAACTGAAACCGCTCAAGTCCATGGAAAACCAGAGCCTGGAATGTTGCCAAAAGGGCTCCAAAGTGGACTGATTTTTCTGTCCTTGTTTCAAACTTTGATAAACTTGTTTAAACTTAAGGAAACTCATCTCAAACCTATGTCCTTATGCTTATAACCACTTCTATGGTTAGTTAGGCTTAAAAACAAGGTTGAGACATTCAAAATCAGAGGTGTAAACCTCACAAACTTTTTGTTTTGTTCAAGGGTTTTAACCTACAAGTGAAGCTCAAGTTCAAGATTTGATGATTGTGTGATTTAGGATTAGCTTGGGCTAACCTACTTGAAAATCCACACATTGCTTGATGTTTTCTCATAGATTAGTGTTCATATTCTATTGTTTCTTGTAAGTTCATGACCGTCCTTGTTGTTCATAACAACAAGTGTAGTGGTGAACAATAGAGGTACCTAAATGGAAGCTTTGTTCTTCCTACCTCATGTATGAATTCCATGATACTTAGAGGTGCCTAAATGAAGACTTTAATCTTCTACCTCATTCTTGACTTATATGATGTAATATACAATATGTAATACTTATGTAACAACCAATAATCGAACTCTTGGTGATGAACTAATGGACATTCATCAAGCTAATAGTTTGTATCATCTTAGGCCTTGACAACTTGTCACGATTCTAATGGAACTTTGTTCCATGAAAACATTTAAACTCTTTTAGAGTTTCATAGTGTCAAGAACAAGTGTCATAGGTGTTAGATGATTATTTTCATATATTTATTTTTCATGTTATTTAAACTCCAAATCCCTAGAACCATATGTAAACACCTCATAAACTCCAAATCGAACACATTCAACTTCCTAGTCTCAACAACTTCGTCACATGGGATAATCGGAAAGCATATGCAACTTTGTGAGTACAATTGAGCCATTTTCCTTTTAATACACTTTGGGTGCAATATGTTTTACTTGTTAAAATGCACGATTCACAAACATGCTTTTATTCGTTCAATCCTTATACATGCTTTGCTATGCTTAGGTTCATGCTAGAATACATACTACTTGTTAACTCGGCTTAACAATTATAGCACTATAGGAGTAGCACACCACCCAACGGGGTTTTGTTGAGTCTTTATTCTATAACGGTCTCGTCACTTTTGTGTCGAGGGATGCTAAATACTGGTGGACACTAGAGTTGACATATTGTTATGCATGATAGATTGACCTTGTATACCAATTGCTATGTTGGATTGAAAATACCTTTTTATACATATGCCATGAGTCTAAAACTAGTGTACTCGCCATTTCCTTTGTATTGAACTATGCTTTTAAAACATGTTGCAGGTTTAGCCATGATGTTGATGATGCATGGAATCTAGTAGGATGCTTAGATACACACTTTAAATTTTGTATTTTATTTGTATTGTATTTCATTATTCATGTTGTATTTGTTTCAAATCCTTGTAATTGACTCTTTAGAAATGAAATGAAAATTTATCATTTAAATACTTGTCACAAATAGTGTTATGAAGTCTCTTGCAATCTATTTCGTCGCACTCCAAAGTTTCCGCCATCGGTTGGGGTGTGACAGATTGGTATCAGAATCATAACTATAGGGAATTAGGAAAATTGCCATGCTTTTGACCTAGTCTATAGTTAAGCACCAAAATTCGGCCATACTTGCTTCACATGCTACTTTTATGAAATATCTTTACATGTTATTTTGAAATGTTTCTTACGTGTTATTTTCTTAAAATGCTTTATGTGCTTATACTTGTTATTATTATTTTGAACATACGTCTTTTACTCATTTATAGTAAATTCGAAACCACTTGTAATACACAAATGAGACGACTTCACCAAAAGGCGTGAAACCCACAATTTGGTGAAAGACTCTCAATCCACCTATTCTTTTTACACGAAATTCGCCACCAAGTTAGGAGTAAGATCCTCACCTTGATGGAGAATTTCCACTTTCATATTCTAGTGGACCCTCGTCAAAGTGTTGAAATTAAATTTTGACCTGACGAGTACCAACCACACTTAGGATACGAAATCGTCAAGTTAGGGGTGAAACCCGCACCTTGTCGACTAGTTCCACTCCTTGAATTTTTCATAAATCCCGCCAAGTCTCGAAATTTTGATTGATTTGGGACATGTAGTAACCGGAAGGGTAAATACCGTTAACCGACTTGTCGGCGAGAGTATTCCACCTATTAGGCCAAATCATGCTCCTCAAATTCGAAAGACTTTTCGACCATTTTGGTTAGTCAAAGTTCCGTTTTGGAACCATCCCAAATTTTAATCAAACATGTGTTTCTATTATTTATTTTATACGATGCAATCTTTCAAATTCGAATTTACTTTCGATATTTTCTTATCACACACAAATCATACTAAATCTTTTTCATACATTTATACCTATGCATGATTTCAAAACGTCACTTAATTTTGTTTACATTCTTTATAACGCCAAAATGGAGACATATCATTGAGTTAGGAGTGATTTCCTTACCTTGACGATTAACTCCACTCATTCTTTTCTTAAAACAACCTCACCGACGAGTTAGGGTGATTCCCTTACCTAGGTGATCGTTACCAAAATTTTCCTTCAAAATACTCTATCAAGCAAACACAATCATGTTTCATACCTAAATCATTTATCATTTATCGAAATACCCACTTATACCTAAATCATTTATCATTTATCGAAATACCCACTTACACGAAATTCTTAATCATAATTTAAAACTTTTTATTTCCCGAATTTCAAAACCTTACGAAATGCTACCTATCAATTTAATCGGTCCAATGAATCTCTGGCCCATGAACTTCATATTCAACTTAATCACTAAAACACGCACACGTTATACATCATACTAGAGACTTCCATTCTTAATCGAAATCAAACCAACCTTTCTCAATTACTTATAAGATCTTATAGATGTTATATGATCGTTTTACCAAATACTCTTTTCAACATCAACAAATCATTTGTTAAAACTTTTAACAATCACTAAGTCCTTTTGCTAAATTTCTTTTCTAAGGATCCTCCTTTTCACAAGAACCTCCTAAATTCATAATTTCTTGTTTGATGAAACAAACTTACTTTTTATCGAAAACCTTTTTCCTACACCAATTTACAAAACACGTGGGCAAGAAGACTTCATGGGGCCCGACCATCTTCGGATTACGTAAACTCTTTTAAAACAAAAGTAGCATTTCCATTCATTACAAAATACATTATGCTTAACCAATGAGTACTTTATATCCTCTTACATATACAAACTATATTCTACCCTTCAAATCAAGCCCAATCTAACTTTGATTCGATAAACTCAGCGTTTCGTTTAAACAACTATACGTGCATATCATCATACAAATTTTAGTCGATATCTCGCGATAACATCATTCATACCGTTCGTATTTACATACTCAACCTTTGGAATGCTTTTATACGCTTAAATCCGCTATGTCCCAACGTACACTATGTACGTAAATTTTAATATTCGTACCTACACTTATACGCATACGTTTTATGCTTATACTTATACTCAACTACTCGTACGTTTTATGTTTATACTCATACTTACGTGCATATTCATACTTAAACTTATACTTATGCTCATACTCATGATTCATACATTCGTACCCATACGCGAGCGTAATCTGAGTGATTCGCTTACGTGGGTCCCATACATACTTAAGCATGGACTTGCTTATATACTATATTCTTATACGTACACATTCTAATTTTTAAATTATGTATACCCTGATTCATACACAACTAGTACAAGCTATGCGGATCATTCAACGATCAAAATAATCGCGGGTGCACACGAGATTATAGTGATAGGCGTATGGAAACCATAGAGCGTACTACTGTGTATGGTAAGACACGGAACGTAACGTGACATCGAATAACGAGACGGACATAACATGGTCAAAACATGGTGGATACGCCGCTGCTACTTCCTATATATAAGTGTTTTCACCATGTTACCAAACTTTCGTAAAACGTGTCATGAGAAATTCAGTGTTTTGCAGACCTTTTGACCTAATACAAACTTTAAACAACTCACAAACGCATTATATCTGATTATCCATGACGAGGCTTCATCTTTAACACGCTACTTTCGTCTATCTAATACTTATATCATTCATATACTTGCATTCATTTAGAGTCAATCGTTCACCCCATACTCCTATTATTCTCCATTATCCTTTCTTTCATACGAACCCCGTTCACAATCAAGCTTGTTTAAACATTCAAATCCTAGCTTATCTCATTACCTTTAAAACCGTCTTCCTATTCTTTATTCTTGTGTAAATGTACTTAGTATACCTTTAACGCTTTATTCAAAGTACCAAACCTTTTTGTTCCTCTCAATAAACAATTTTTACGAAAGTGTGATTTTTATACTATCCTTAAAACTTCCCCTCTAAACTACCCCACTTTCCAACAAAATACAAACCGTTTGTCAAAATCTTCCTTCTTAATACGTCCCGTTCTTAATACATCTCCAATTTAAGTTATCCAAACTTGTTTAGACTCACTTTACCTATATACGCACCTACACGTTTTCGACTATGTTTGGTACCTCAAATTATTTTAGACAACGAACTCCCTTGCAAATTTACCTTGTCGTTCTCAAAAGTTTCGTACTTTTCAAACCGTTTCAAAATTTCCAAGTCTCAATTTTTGCCAAAACTTTTTCAAGTCTTCCTCTTGAATAAATTTCGGGACGAAATTTCCTAAAGGAGGGGAGACTGTAATGCCTTGCGTTTTCATACTTTCCATATTTAGAAACCATTGCTTGAAATTCTAATATTTTTTTGGAAATCTTGTATTTCTTCTAATCGTATTTCGTTGTATCGTTGTAAAATCCGAGACTTTGATCGTAATGAAACGAATCTTTTATACATCGTTTATACATGTTTATACATTGATACGTGCACTCGTTTGATACATGGTTCGTAATTCGTATAAACGTAAGCTTAACTCGTAAACAATGATCGTGTATTCGTAATCCTTAAATCTTCATACATTTAAACACTTAGTTATTCGATTATAAGATTAAGTTGTATGTTTTTTTTTCACTTGATCATACCAAACTATAAACCATACATACTTGTTACATTTCATTTGTTATACACACCTATGTTATCACACTTTTTGCTAAATTAAAACATGTCATTTATGCATTTTGGACCTTGTTACAAGTTACATACATACTAGACACCATGTAACACTTTATTAAACATCAAATATATACCTTCTAATGTCAAAATAATAAAATAAAATAGAAATTATAGGGCTGTTAACAGCCTTGCATCAGCCCACTTAATTTCCTTGTTTTGAGTTATTTAGCCCACTAATCACTTCCAAAGCCCAAGCCAATGAAACCGTAATCCATCCCCTATATAACCCAAGCCTTCTCCAAGCATTTTTCACTTTCTAAACACTCTCCATTCACTCTCAAACACTCCAAACCATAGATGATCGCAGAAGTTCGGGCAGATTTATACCACTTCACTAAAGTGAGCATAACTCACTCAATTCTTATCCGATTCACTTGATTCTTTTTCCTACTACTTTGTATTGACCTTAGCTACGTTTCCATGGGTTTTCCCTAGAAAAACAGAGCCTGGAATGTTTCCAAAAGGCCTCCAAAGTGGACTGATTTTTCTGTTCTTGTTTCAAACTTTGATAAACTTGTTTAAACTTGAGGAAACTCATCTCAAACCTATGTCCTTATGCTTATAACCACTTCTATGGTTAGTTAGGCTTAAAAACAAGGTTGAGACATTCAAAATCAGAGGTGTAAACCTCACAAACTTTTTGTTTTGTTAAAGGGTTTTAACCTACAAGTGATGCTTAAGTTCAAGACTTGATGATTGTGTGATTTAGGATTAGCTTGGGCTAACCTACTTGAAAATCCATACATTGCTTGATGTTTTCTCATAGATTATTGTTCATATTCTATTGTTTCATGTAAGTTCAGGACCCTCCTTGTTGTTCATAACAACAAGTGTAGTGGTGAACAATAGAGGTACCTAAATGGAAGCTTTGTTCTTCCTACCTCATGTATGAATTCCATGATACTTAGAGGTGCCTAAATGAAGACTTTAATTTTCTACCTCATGCTTGACTTATATGATGTAATATATACTATGTAATACTTATGTAACAACCAAATAATCGAACTCTTGGTGATGAACTAATGGACATTCATCAAGCTAGTAGATTGTATCATCATAGGCCTTGACAACTTGTCACGATTCTAATGGAACTTTGTTCCATGAAAACATTTAAACTCTTTTAAAGTTTCATAGTGTCAAGAACAAGTGTCATAGGTGTTAGATTATTATTTTCATATGTTTATTTTTCATGTTATTTAAACTCCAAATCCCTTGAACCATATGTAAACACCTCATAAACTCCAAATCGAACACATTCAACTTCCTAGTCTCAACAACTTCGTCACATGGGATAATCGGAAAGCATATGCAACTTTGTGAGTACACTTGACCCATTTTCCTTTTAATACTCTTTTGGTGCAACATGTTTTACTTATTAAAATGCACGATTCACAAACATGCTTTTATTCGTTCAATCCTTATACATGCTTTGCTATGATTAGATTCATGCTAGAATACATACTACTTGTTAACTTGGCTTAACAATTATAGCGCTATAGGAGTAGCACACCACCCGACAGGGTTTTGTTGAGTCTTTATTCCATAACGGTCTCGTCACTTTTGTGTCGAGGGATGCTAAATACTAGTGGACACTAGAGTTGACATATTGTTATGTATGATTGATTGACCTTGTATACTAATTGCTATGTTGGATTGAAAATAACTTTTTATACATATGCCACGAGTCTAAAACTAGTGTACTCGCCAATACCTTTGTATTGAACTATGCTTTTAAAACATGTTGCAGGTTTAGCGATGATGTTGATGATGCATGGAGTCTAGTAGGATGCTTAGATACACACTTTAAATTTTGTATTTTATTTGTATTGTATATCATTATTCATGTTGTATTTGTTTCAAATCGTTGTAATTGACTCTTTAGAAATGAAATGAAAATTTATCATTTAAATACTTGTCACAAATATTGTTATGAAGTCTCTTGCAATCTATTTCGTCTCACTCTGATGTTTCCGCCATCGGTTGGGGTGTGACAACTGCAAAGCAAGTTGTCTCCCTTTCCTTTACATTGGTTTATCTGTGGGTACCAACACTAATCGGGTTAAGCAAAAGGACCCTATTATCAAACCTATTAAGCTTTATTATCATCATGGAAAGCCACAACATTATTCATTGGTGGTAGGGTAACACTCCTAGCTACTTAGGTCTATATGAACTATTGAACGTATGTTGACTTTTCTAATCTGACATTTGATCAAATTGTGTTTGATTTCAAATAATCATGATTTGTTGTTCATTATGATCATGTGTACAAGTTTAGATTGTGATTATTGTTGTGTTTGATGATTTTATTGACCTTGGCATGTAAAGGTACACCCTAAGTTCGATTAAGTCATTCTTAGGTTGTTAATCAGTAGGTTTTTGGTCTACAACTTGTCATTAAAGATAATACAAGATAACTCATAATTAAAATAAATTAATAGTAAAGTGTGCATCTATTTCTGGTGACCTGAGAAGAAATCCATGCCCGTTAGGTTACGATCTAATCGTTGTTTGATAACCGGTACACTCGCTAGCTCGAGGTGCACCTAATTATTAGTGTATGGTATTTTCTAAGTAATAGGTTTATCATGTTAGGGTTAGTTCCACGATTTTAGGATTGTTTGCATCGACGGTGTCACAAGTAAGATAATTGTAGAATTTTGAGCCTCTAGCGAGGGATTAATCTGTCTAGCACTTAATTACTTTGTTCTGATTGCACTTCATCTTTTAGTTATTAGGATCTTGCGGGTGTGGACCACATTCCTAGCTTCATGTAAATACAGATTTTGTCATCTCTAGCGAGAGGCTAGTCAGGTTAGATACTGTCACAACCCCCGACCCCACCTTGGGAGCGGGAGCCGTGAACCAGTCAAGTGGTACCGATGTATATTAATTACGTAGCGGAAAAATTTTTCATCAGGATCATAGTTAGGAAATGATTTCAGAGTTTGTAAAACACCAAACTTTTAATATTAAACAAATGGGCTAAAACCCATATTCCATTCAATTGTTTTTATAGGGATAAACCCAAATAAATAAAAAATAAATTTCTTCTTTTATTCAGGCATTTATAGCCACTTTATTAAAGCCTTCAGTACTCCATAGCTGGCTTCTATTATCTTTACAGCAAATTACCTACCTGAAACGCGTTTTGAAAACATTTTATCAGTTTTAAATACTAGCGAGTTCATTCCATTTTTGTAAAAATATATTGTTATACTTTACAGCATTAAGGGTTTTTATATTTGTTTATATTTACCCAAAACTCAATCAGTCTTTCTCATATGGTGGCAGTTCCGATGTGACGGTGGTCATATCACTCATTGGCTAACTTTCGTCCAATAGTGCAGTTTATCAAGTAATAGATATATAGTATATCTTACTATTATTCAAAGGTATCTGTCACTAGACGATTCCCGTGACGGTGGTCAAATCACTGTTGATCATTCTTTCAACTAGTAACTGTGGTCATAACACTGTTGATCATTCTCTCAACTAGTGCCTGTGGTCGTATTGACGGTTGGACCGTAGGACAACCCTTAAGTGGCATAATTGGTATTAAAATTATATATTCTAGTGGGTTATTGTCTCGTATTAGATAACTACGGTTTACTTGTCATATTCAGGTGCAAAAGGCTTAATAGGAAGCGAAAAGAAAGTGTTAGAAGAAGCATGGAACAAACGAGAGCTTAAAATGGAAGGAATACGGAGAATAAATGAAAAAAAATCAATTATTGGAATTGAAGAATTAAGAAGATAACATGATAGAGGATGAAAGTACGAGAACGTGGGCGAAAACGGCGAAGAAAACGGAGTTGAACCGAGAAAGTTATGGAGAAAACAAAATTGCCTAGCTGCAGTCTACCGTAGCTTACGGTGGCTACCGTAAGCTACGGTAGACCCTGACAAAAAAATGTGCCATAAGACAGTTTTCAATTACCGTAGGCCACTTTAAAGGCATCGTAAGCTACGGTGGCCACCGTAGCTTACGGTGGAGCCTGACGGGAAAAGTGTAACTCCTCTTTTATGGTTGGCGGGTGTGACTTTTGAACTATCCAATCATTATTTTCGGTCTAGAGGAGTTTGGGGGTGAATTTTGGGTGGCAAGAACACTATTTTGGGGTTGTTAATCATTGCTTTTCATTATTCGATTCATATGAACATTAGAATTGAAGTGATGATGAACCAAGTTATGTGTGGCTAAGTTTCGTGGTTGTTTTCCTCCGGATAGTAAGGTTTCGAATTGAATGTTTTATGATTGTTTATGTTATTTCTGAGATAGTGTTTAATCTTTTTGATTATATTTCTATGGTGCTTATGAGTTTGATTTATAATTGTTGATATTGTGGATCTTCGTGTTCTGAACCATCAGTTCTTGGTGCCGTTGGCAATCGAGATTTATTGGGAGGGATTCGGGGTTGGCTATATGGAACTGGTCATCGGGTGACTACCTTGCGTTATTTTAATCCAAGTACCCAGTCCCCTTTTATCACAATCAAAGCAAATTCACAAACTAAGTCTATGTGGTTCATCTCAGATTAAACTCTCATTTTAACATTCGTAGAAACCTGAAACCGGGGGAGAACATCTCTTCTCATTCCTGAACCAAAACTTTGATAAGTGCTTTTTAATTAATTTTAGTTAATCAAACCAAACAACCAAACCTCTGATTTTACATTTCTTGCAACTTAGTTTAATTTAGTCATATAGATAAACTATTTAGATAACGCATATTCCACAAATTCCCTGTGTTCGATACCCACTTAACGCTAGCTATCGAGTAGTATTTGGATTAAATTTGAGTGAGACTTCGACCTCACGTCACGTATCACTATTGATCGTTCTTTCAACTAGTGACTGTGGTTATAACACCGTTGATCATTTTCTCAACTAGTGACTCTGGTCATATCACCGTTGATCATTCTTTCAACTAGTGATTTTGGTCATATTACTGTTGATCATTCTTTCAACTAGTGACGCTGAACTTAGTAGTGTCTAAAGTATATACTATAAAACCCATGACATTACTTTGTCAAATATGTTTTCTATGACACAAAACCAATTAGCCCTGAAAATGAAATATATTATTTTCTGTCAAACTAGTAGTTATAACTTTATTAAATATTATATATTAATTAAATAACTGTATTATTATAAATTCTTTATATTTAATATATCGTATTTAAACTAAAATGTTATGTCGATACACAATTAAAATGGGTTACAATTAAATACAATACTAAAAGTTATAAAGAAGGTATTACCATATAAACAGTGATAATATAGTTACATTTAATATGACACAAGATAAAAGTTTTTAGTTCATATTTAAACGAAACTTATAGTGACTAAATGAAAATATACATATATCACAATGTTATATTGATAAATTATAACATTTTTGCTTTATATTAATAATATATTATTAACACATTATAATTAATTATAATGAGATGTCGAATATTATAACATAATAGGCTCTAAATATATTCACAACCAGCTTTTATAGAAATACATTAATAATATATGTGTTTTAACTTAACCCTTTAATCTTGAACCCAGTTAAAGCACCACATACCGATAGTAATCGCAGACTACAAAAACTTAATCACTTTAAGTATAACCGATAAACATTGAGGGTTTTGTAAAGCATTTTTAAATATAAATGTATCACAAAAAGGTGATAAAAAGAAGAATGACTCACTTTGTAACTTTAGGGTTCAACTAAAAGCCTCCTGGTATAATGTTGAGTATAACTCCTGAGCTATTTAATAAAATATATAATGCACTCGCGTTAAGTATAAGAACCAAATTCAACTTTATCAATACGTCACGAGACAGAACCCCAACGTACTTAGTCAGGCAGAGCCTTGACATGCGTTGCTAGGTTCTAGATCAATCGGACAGGGTATCAAACCAGTGATCAAGGGTTAAAACACTTAAAATGGGGCAGGGCTTTATTATTATTATTATTATTATTATTATTATTATTATTATTATTATTATTATTATTATTATTATTATTATTATTATTATTATTATTATTATTATTATTATGAGGTGAATAATAAGAAAAAAAATATATATAGTGAGAGAGTAGAGAGCGAGATAGAGAGAGCAGAAAGAAGGGGCAACTTGTTTTTGAAAAGTTTGATGCCTTTTATAGTTGCCATCAACTTGGAGGTCACGAAACATTAAGGGTCTGTTTGGTATGGGGTAATGGAATGGACAAAGGAATGGAATGGACGAGGTAATGGAATGGACGAGGGAATGCAATGGATCATTACCATTCCATGTCTTGTTTGGTTACCATGTGTGAATGGAATGAGTTATTATTGTGTATTGTTCGGTAGGCAAGAAAAACGGAGTAATAAAATCAGCGGTGAGTGGTGGTGGTTGTGGTGGTCGGTGGTAGTGGTTGTGGGTGGTTATTGGTGGCGGTGGTGGGTGTCGGCGGCGGCGATGGGTGGTGGCGGTGCCGGCGAGTGGCGTCGAGTGGCGGCGACGATGAGTGGTGGTGATGGCAAGGTGGCCGTTGGTGGAGGGTGACAGCAGAGGTGGCCGTTGGTGGCGGCGGCGGCGGTTGGTGGTGGTGGTGGTGGCGTCGACAATTGTGGTGGGCGGCGGCGGCGAATGTCGTTGGCGGTTGGTCACAGCTGTGGGTGTCGGGGTGAGGTGGTGGCGGGTGGCGGCGGTGGGTGTCGGGGTGAGGTGGTGGCGGGTGGCGGCGATGGCGTCGATGGTGGGTGGTGGTGGTGGTGGTGGGTTGTGCCGAAGGTGGTGGTTTGTGGTGTTGTTGATGAATGGTGCAAGGGTGGATGGAATGGAAAAAAAACATGGGGGGTGGAAGGAATGATTTTGAGGGAATGGAATGCATTTTGGAATGGGTGATTCCATTCCATTGACCAACCAAACACCATTTTCTTCATTCCCTCGTAATCATCCATTCCATTCCACTTCTCATTCCTGCATACCAAACACTACCTAAATGCCATTCTTATCTTTTGGCCATACACGTAGACACACGTGCACTTTCATAATTTGAAAGTTAGTTTTAATTTTTATATTATTTTATTATTTATTTATTATAATTAATTCAACCACTTCACTCATTTACTCATTTGTCGCTTATAACTTCTAAAATATAATGTTTTATAAAACGATGAATATGTCATTAGAATGAGAATATTTTTATCTACATTTTGACCTAAGTTTTATTAAAAACGGAGTAAGGTCAAATATAATGTATTTTTATAACTATAATTATTAAACGGATCATATGTTCGTCTAAGTATCTCATATTTCTAACAGTCAACTTACCCGTAATCTACCCGTATAATAATATAAGTTTTATATACTTTATTTTAATAAAAAAATGGAAATGTTACATCCTCCCCACCTTGTTTTAAATCTCGTCCTCGAGATTTGGGCTACGATGTCTCCTTAGAGTTATGCTATGTCTTAGTCAATAAGAACAATATTAAGGTAAATGACATAGTAATAGATTCAAGACATGTTCAAATTTTGTGGATACGAGTTTTACAATAAATAGGACTCAATGGTTTAACTGAATTAGTTCCCGAAATCGATGTCAAATGAACGAGATGAAATGATATAATTTCGAAGGTGACGAGGTTCAAGCCAAAAGAGATTTTTGATCAATAGATGTCTAAATCGAATGTTTACAAGTTATGAATGACTTTTAGAAACAATAGAATTCACTTGCCAAAGGAAAACTTACTTTAATCATCAATCAAGGAAGACTTAAGATTAACAAGCTTAAATAAAATAGAAGCTCGAAAATGATTTGTCAATTATCGAATCATGACATGAGGAAAAATCAGTGTGTTGACATTTATTGAATTGCAAGGATATACTGGAATATAATGCGAATTTGTGTACTCTTATCTTAACACATTATTGTATTAAGACGGTTTAAGATAATGAATCAACAGAAATTAAATAAATAAATCCGTATATCGGGTGTGAAAATGAGATTACCTCAAGCTTCAAATTAAAGAAAACGCCACCATAAGGTGTCGTAACCAAATAAATGATTCAATGAAAGTGAAGACCAAGAAAGTCTATTATGTTTCTGAATAGATGAAGTACTTGACATGATGCATTTATTTATAAACTTTTATTTATACTAGGGTCAAATAATAACTTAACTTAGATATTACATATTAGTGATTATTGGAATCATTTCTGCTTCTTGCGTAGTAAGTACGAATGCTCGCGCGTTCTTCTAAGCTTCGTCTGTTGTTTTTGCCTTGTTGTCGGGTGCTTTAGTCAGTTTCGGGCAGTATGGTTTGATGTGTCCTCTTTCTCCGCAATTGAAACAGATATTAGTTTTCCTTCTACATTCTTCCTCTATATGCCCGGTCATCTTGCAGAAGTCACAGTAGGGTGTTCTCCTAAAATGGCATCTTCCTGAATGCCTTTTATCACAGTTTCTACAGGTAGGTTGCTCCAATGATGGTCCAGTTCCTTTCTTCTTATAGGAATCATTAGGGTAGAATTCATGGGAAATTTTTTGGGCTAACTCTTTCTTCTTGTTTTCTTCTTTTGTGCGGATTAGTCCATCTATTAGGATGTTAGCTAGTTCAACTGTTTCTTCAATAGTCTGTGGTCTAGCGGCCTTGACCATGCCTCGGATTTCACTAACTAATCCCCAAATATAACGAGAAATTAGTACAGGTTCTGGTGAAGCCAGAGTTGGTACCATTCTTGCGTATTCGAAGAACTTTTTTGTATATTCACGACAATTCACCTATATCATTTTAAGATTTAGGAACTCGTTAGCCATGCGTTCCTTTTCATAAGGAGAACAAAATTTCCTTTCTGCTATTTCCTTGAATTTTTCCCAGTTCATGGCATAAGCCATGTCACTTCCCTTTGCTTGAAGAATTGTATTCCACCATTCTAAGGCTTCTTCTTTAAAGAGGTTGGAAGCGTACATCACCTTATCTTCTTCGGCACATTTGCTGATTTTAAGAACAGCTTCCGTCTTTTCCAACCATCAAAGAGCAACCGTGGCTCCTTCACTGCCTGCAAACTCAGTTGGTTTACAAGCTAGAAATTCTTTGTAGGTACACCCGAGAGTCCTCTCCATCATTTTCTTAGGAAATGGGGTTTTGATAGTATCATCATTGCCTCCATTGACACTATGGCTAAAACTGTCGTCACGAGTATGCTTTTTACTCACAACTTTGGTGTGTTCTACGGGGTTTTTAACAGCTTCAATTATCAAAGGTGGAGCATTAGCTATTACTTGGGCTATTATATTTTCTATAGCATTTTTATCCAAAGGATTTTCATTATTAGCATGAACTTCTGGATTATGTGATACTTCATTCGACATCTGAATTGTAAAAATTTTCAATTATTAATATCACAAAATAATTAAAACAAAACAATACTTTCAAGAATCATATGTGCATATATATATATATACATATATATATACACACACACATATAATTACTAAAATAACACATAGGTTACTTCGTATTAATTTCCTAACTTTATTGTTTAAGTTTGGGTACAAAAAGAACACCTAAATAGATTAAACCAGTGGCTCTGATACCACCTTCTGTCACAACCCCCGACCCCACCCTGGGAGCGGGAGTCGTGAACCAGTCAAGTGGTACCGGTATTTATTAATTATGCAGCGAAAATTTTTTTCATCAGGATCGTATTTAGGAAATAATTTCAGAGTTTGTAAAACACCAAACTTTTAATATTAAACAAATGGGCTAAAACCCATATTCCATTCAACTGTTTTTATAGGGATAAACCCAAATAAGTAAAACATAAATTTCTTCTTTTATTCAGGTATTTATAACCACTTTATTTAAGCCTTCAGTGCTCCATAGCTGGCTTCTATTATCTTTACAGCAAATTACCTGAAACGCGTTTTGAAAACATTTTATCAGTAATAAATACTGGCGAGTTCATTCCATTTTTATAAAAATATATTGTTATACTTTACAGCATTAAGGGTTTTTATATTTGTTTATATTTACCCAAAACTCAATCAATATTTGTCACATGATGTGACGATGGTCATATCATTCATTGGCTAACTTTCGCCCAATAGTACAGTACAGTTTATCAAGTAATAGATATATAGTATATCTTACTATTATTCAAAGGTATCTGTCACTAGGCGATTCCCGTGACGGTGGTCAAATCACTATTGATCATTCTTTCAACTAGTGACTGGGGTCATAACACTGTTGATCATTTTCTCAACTAGTGCTTGTGGTCGTATCACTGTTGATAGTTCTTTCAACTAGTGATGGTGGTTATAACACTGTTGATCATTCTCTCAACTAGTGACTCTGGTCATATCATTGTTGATCATTCTCTCAACTAGTGATTTTGGTCATATTACTGTTGATCATTCTTTCAACTAGTGACGTTGTACCTAGTAGTGTCTAAAGTATATACTATAAAACCCATGACATTACTTTGTCAAATATATTTTCTATGGCACAAAACCAATTTGCCCAGAAAATGAAATATATCATTTTCTGTCAAACTAGTTGTTATAACTAAGGGTGTTCATGAGCCGATCCGATCCGATCGAGGGTTTGCTCATGCTCGGATTGAATTACAACCGATCTGATCCGATCGAATCGAATTTGCAAAATCGAGCACAAAAGTGATGCTCATGCTCGGATTGAATTTGAATCGAGCGGGTCGTTTTCGCTCGGTTTTTCTCAAATCCTAACTAAAATCAAGCGGATCGTTTTCGCTCGGTTTCGCTCGATTGAATTATAAGGTTGCGTTCAACAAAAACAAATCCTAACTTAACTAAAACATATCCAACACCTTACTAACAAAAGCAATACATAACTAAAATCATGATTCTAAAAATGTTCTTAACAATATCAGGATGCACAAAATAAAGTGCGAAATACAAATTGTCATTTAGCTCAAAAGCCATAAACTTCTTTTTTAAGCTTGATCATCTCCATCCACAAAATTCAACTTCAAATCAACATATAACCTATAAACACAAACAATAAACAAAACCTTAAGTTCTACACATTACATTACAACTTTTATGGTTTGTTAATTATATAAGGAAAATTGGTATTTAATAAACCAACCTTTAACCAGTTGGTAAATAATAATCCAACCTACAGAATTGGTATATAATAATCCTACCTATCAACATGTTGGTACTCAATGAACTTCCGTTAATTTTTTTAACTGAAGTTAGTTTTTAAGTTTTATTTATTACACAAACAGTCCCTGTAGTTGTAATTTACTGGTTTTAACTATTTTATAAAACAAAAAAAAACCTCAACCTTATCCATTTTACACCTATTGACCCGGGTTGACCGAGTTGACTCGGTTTGAACGAATCTGACCGCGTTTGACCGTTGACCCGAACCGTTCCGGAACAAAATCTGACCCGTAACATGACCCGAACCGAACACGAAATCTGACCTGAGACTACCCGATCCATGAAAACCCGAACCAAAAACATAGTTGTTTTCTTGCAAACTCAAATCAACAGCAACCCCTCTTTCTAAAAATCTAAACCCGACACAAGAAAAAGAAACTGAAGCTCGAGTTACATTTGCCGTCGCCGGAGATTCTTACCGGAACTCTGCCGGCTCTGTCTCACTCCTGCCGCTCCACCACCAAAAACAACAACAATAACCGTTTCCGCTGACCGCCATGGTTCAGCCGTTCGCCGTTAGTCGCTGTCGAGACACCCCGCCGCCGTAGCCGGCGGCGCCGTCGTCACTCCTTCGCCGATCACTCTCTCTCCGTCACCTATCTCCGCCGCTCTCTCTCTCCTTCTATTTGTTCTTCCTCTCTCATTCCTCGTCGTCTCTCCCTCTATCGGTTTCATATGTGAGTGTGTATATAATAAATGGTACAAGAGAGAGAAAGGGTGGTTGTGTGTGACGTGGCTGGATATTAGTCACCGGAGTGCCACCGGCAACCCACCTCCGGCGACCGGTGAAGTAAGAGAGAGAGCAGACCGGATGTGCTTGTTTGGGGGATAACGTTAGGGTTTTAGAGAGTGAATGTTTGTTTTATAAAATAGTTAAAACTAGCAAATTACAACTACAGGGACTGTTTGTGTAATAAATAAAACTAAAAAACTAACTTCAGTTAAAAAAAAGTAACAGAAGTTCATTGAGTACCAACATGTTGATAGGTATGATTATTGTATACCAATTCTATAGGTTGAATTATTATTTACCAACTGGTTAAAGGTTGGTTTATTAAATACCAATTTTCCAGTATATAAATAATTTTCATTTATTATCACACCAGTCTGGAGTCAACACATCAATTTCCAATTTTTCTTCATCTCTTGTAGCTTGCTACACATTAAAAGATAAAATACAAATGTTAATGCATAAACTACAAAAGTACAAATAGATTATAAATGTAATAAAAGCTTACTTTCAATGTTTTTAGGACAATCAGATTATGACATTGTTTTAGAAATTAGGAATTTAGGGTTAGATTTGGTGTGTGGCGATATGCAGATCTTCGAACAACAGTTTATGACTATGTGATTGTTTTAGGAATTAGGGATTTAGGGTTACATTTTGATATTAACTATTAAGTTGGTCAAGTATATTTTTTGGGCTTTTAATTTTTTTGGGCTAGTATATTTTTTAGGCTTTTAATCTTTAAAATCTATAATATATATATATATATATATATATATATATATATATATATATATATATGTGTGTGTGTGTGTGTATTAATTATTAATAAAAGGAAAATTGGTTTTTAATAAACCAACCTTTGTCCCGTTGGTAAATAATAATCTTACCTACGTAATTGGTATACAATAATCCTACCTATCAACATGTTGGTACTCAATGAACTTCCGTTAATTTATTTTAACTGAAGTTGGTTTTTAAATTTTATTTATTACATAAACAGTCCTTGTAGTTGTAATTTACTAGTTTTAACTATTTTAAAACTAGTAAATTACAGTCCCTTGAAGTTTTTTTTTGTTTTATAAAATAGTTAAAACTAGTAAATTACAACTACAAGGACTTTTTGTGTAATAAATAAAACTTAAAAATTAACTTCAGTTAAAAAAATTAACGGAAGTTCATTGAGTACCAACATGTTGACAGATAGGATTATTGTATACCAATTACGTAGGTAAGATTATTATTTACCAACGGGACAAAGGTTGGTTTATTAAAAACCAATTTTCCTTAATAAAAATAATTCGAGCGAAACCGAGCGATTGACGAGCGAGCGGACTTTTGTCACAAATGTGTAGGAAATATAATAATTTTTAATTATTATTCTAATTTTATTATTATATATAAATATAGAAGTGTATACCCTTGTATTTATTTTTAATAAAATTAAGTAATATGACTTAGTTGTCGGAAATGTGTCACAGGTTGTGACACAATTCTGACGGAACGATTAAATCAACTAAAAAATAAACTGTTTGTCGGAAATGTGTCACAAGTTGTGACACAATTATGACGGAACGATTAAATCAGCTAAAAAATAAATATTTTGTCACAAATGTGTAGGAAATATAATAATTTTTAATTATTATACTAATTTTACTATTATATATAAATATAGAAGTGTATATCCTTTTATTTATTTTTAATAAAATTAAGTAATATGACTTAGTTGTCGGAAATGTGTCGCAACTTGTGACGCAGTTCCGACGGAATGTTTAATTAAACTAAAGAATAAATATTTTGTCACAAACTTGTAGGAAATAATTTAATAATCAACCTTTTGTAGATTATTTCTTACAGATCTGTGACGCAACTGTCAATTAATTAGGGTTTTTTTTATTTTCTGTCATTGTTGCGTCAAAAATTTGACATAGAATTTTGGAAAAAAAAAATCGTAGGAAATTTGTCACAAATGTGTTTGAATCCGTGACAAAAATAATTGTGTAGGAAATTTCCGTAGGAAATTATGCACTTTTCTAGTAGTGTTTGGATTTATTTTGAATCGAGCCAATCCGAGCGGCTCATTTAAAAACTGAGCGGGAATTGAATGAGCATTTTTCGAGCGATCGTCGAGCAGTTTGGACAGCCCTAGTTATAACTTTATTAAATATAATATATTAATTAAATAATTGTATTATTATAAATCCTTTATATTTAATATATCGTATTTAAACAAAAATGTTATGTCGATACACAATTAAAATGGGTTACAATTAAATACAATACTAAAAGTTATAAAGAAGTTATAATCATATAAACAGTGATAATATAGTTACATTTAATATGACACAAGATAAAAGTTTTCGGTTCATATTTAAATGAAACTTTGTACCAGACACATAGTGAGTAAATGAAAATATACATATATCACAATGCTATATTGATAAAGTATAGCATTTTTGCTTTACATTAATAATATATTATTAACACATTATAATTAATTATAATGAGGTGTCGAATATTATAACATAATAGTTTCTAAATATATTCACAACCAATCTTTATAGAAATACATTAATAATATATGTGTTTTAACTTAACTCTTTAATCTTGAACTCAGTTAAAGCCCCACATACTACATACTACATACTGATAGTAATTGCAGACAACAAAAACTTAATCACTTTAAGTATAACCGATAAACATTGAGGGTTTTGTAAAGTATTTTTAAATATAAATGTATCACAAAAAGGTGATAAAAAGAAGAATAACTTACTTTGTAACTTTAGGGTCCAACTAAAAGCCTCCTGATATAATCTTGGGTATAACTCCTGAGCTATTTAATAAAATATAGGATAAATTACACTTTTCGTCCTTTATCTTTGAATCAGACTGCAATAGATAACTTTTAACTTTAATAATTACAGTCGCAATCTTTTTTTTAGAAAAACCATTACACCATATGTCCTTTACCCATAACATGGTTAAAATTTTCAGTTAAATATGGCATGTGCAAGGCACATGAGGGTACTTTTGTAATTTTACTCATTTATCTAAGATAAATTTACAAATAAAACAAATCATATTGAAAAAAAAACCCCTCTCTCTCTCTCTAAATCTGAACCCAAATCTGAACCCGGTTCATCATCACCAAATCTAAAACCCAGATCACCAAATCTCAAATGTTTACACTGTCGGTTTCTTTTTTTGTTTCCGTTCCCTGCGAGACTAGTGTAGTCCGGCAACGCATGCTCAATTTTAATGCGGGTGAATTATTCCAATATTGCGAGGAAAATTTCAGTTAACGCAATATCAAACATAAGCTATATTACAATTTGGTGTTAAAGCGAATCCATGGTTTCAAAGTAGAAAGGGTGTAACTGAATTCGATTTCAATCATTGGTGTAACTGTGTAATCGTCAAATAGGTACAAAACGAAACCGTAGAACATTAAGCACAACACCACCCTCAATCTCTCGAATTTATCACTTATGCAATCGTCGAACAACAACCCCAGCCATCTTCGTTCTCTGTTATTTCTTCATTAATTGGGGTAATTCCTTTAGGCTTTCGTTTCGGTTTCGTGTCTAGATCAAAATCCCTCTGTGTATATGGTTAAAATTACAAAAGTGCCCTCATGTGCCTTACACATGCCATATTAAACTGGAGATTTTAACCAGGTTATGAGCAAAAGGACGCAGGGTGTAATGGTTTTTCTAAAAAAGGACTGTGACCTTAATTATTGAAGTTAAAGGCTATCCATTGCAATTCGATACAAACATAAAGGACAAAAATGTAATTTACCCTAAAATATATAATGCACTCGCGTTAAGTATAATAACACAAATTCAACTTTATCAATACGTCACGAGACAGAACCCCAACGTATTTAGTCAGACAGAGCCTTGACATGCGTTGCTAGGTTCTAGATCAATCGGACAGGGTATCAAACCAGTGATCAGGGGTTAAAACACATAAAACGGGGCAGTGCTTTATTATTATTATTATTATTATTATTATTATTATTATTATTATTATTATTAGGCAAATTGGATTTAAATAATCCCAACTCACTGTTATTGGCCAATAATAATCCCAACTCATTTAATCACCAATAATAATCCGAACTATTCACTTTTGTTTGTAAAATACTCCCAGTTAAAAAAACACTAACTAGGTTAAAAAATTGCTGACGTGGCTTGCCACATCACCTGCCACGTCATCAAAATATGCCACGTAGACTGCCACATTAGCTGCCACGTCATCAAAATATGACACGTAGACTGCCGCATCAGCTGCCACGTCATCACAATATGCCACGTGGCAAGCCACATAAACAATTTTTTAACCTAGTTAGTGTTTTTTTAACTGTGGGTATTTTACAAGCAAAAGTGAATAGTTCGGATTATTATTGGTGGATTAAATGAGTTGGGATTATTATTGGCCAATAACAGTGAGTTGGGATTATTTAAATCCAATTTGCCTTATTATTATTATGGGGTGAATAATATATATAGGGTAAGGTTCATGCAAGAACCACCTTTATTGCGAGAACCGCGAGAACCAATGTGAACACAACCTAAAATAGCTAAAAAACCCTAAAAAAACCTAACCCCCTCCCAAGCTAAATGCTAAAAACTAAAACCCCCCAAAAACCTAAAAAAGACCTAACCCCCCACCCCACCCCACCCCCCCCAAATAAAACCTAACCCCCCCCCCCCACCCCCCCCCACACCCCCCCCACACCCCCCCACACCCCCCCCAAAGCTAAAATGCTAAAAACTAAACCTCAAAAAACCTAAAAAAATCTGAAAAAATAAAAAAAAAATTAAAATAAAAAATCTAAATTTTTTTTAATATTTTTTATGTTAAAATCGCTACTTTTAGTAGCCAAAAAAAATTTTGTTTGGCTACTAAAAGTAGCGATTTTTTTATAAAAAATATCAAAAAAAATTTTTTTTGAGTGTTTTTTAGCTATTTTTAGGCATTTTTGGTTGTGTTTACATTGATTCTCGCGGTTCTCGCAATAAAGGGTGGTTCCTAACGGATCTTTGTCCTATATATATATATATATATGTCTATACTATATAATAAAAGAAACCATTTTTGGGACACTTGTCATCATATTAGGCCATGTCTTATGGATAATTATTCTTTTAATTTAATCATCATACTAAATATTATTTAGTTTAATTATTACTTTTATATTTATCTATTTACATTAAATCCAAACTTAGTTATCTAATTTGATATTAGAGTAAATTACGATTTTGGCCCCTGTGGTTATATCACTTTTATCCTTTTAGCCCAAAAAGAATATTTTTAACATCTGAGCCATTAACGTCTTTTTTTCTAACCCTTTTGGACCCTAACTTCATTTTTTCTAACCCTTTTGACCCTAAAAGTAAATGGATTATTTAGTTTAATTATTATTTTTATATTTATCTATTTACTTTAAATTCAAACTTAGTTATCTAATTTGATATTAGAGTAAATTACGATTTTTGCCCCTATGGTTATATCACTTTTACCCATTTAGCCCAAAAAAGAAATTTTTAACATATGAGCCGTCAACGTCTTTTTTTCTAACCCTTTTGGACCCCAACGTCATTTTTTCTAACTCTTTTGGCCCTTAAAAGTAAATGGATGGGGTTAGTGTCTGGGCCAAAGGGATTAGGAAAAAAGACGTTGAGGCTCAGATGTTAAAAGATTCATTTTTTGGCTAAAAGGGTAAAAATGATATAACCACAAAGGCCAAAATCGTAATTTACTCTTGACATTAACTATATTTTGGAACGTTTTGTTTAGTTTGGTATCAAATAGATTTTACGACATCTAAGCCCTCAACGTCTTTTTTTCTAACCCTTTTGGACCCCAACGTCATTTTTTCTAACCCTTTTGGCCCCTAAAAGTAAATGGATGAGGTTAGTGTTAGGGGCCAAAAGGATTAGAAAAGAAGACGTTGAAGGCTCAGATGCTAAAAGATTCATTTTTTTTTTTGCTAAAAGGGTAAAAGTGATATAACCACAGATGCCAAAATTTTAATTTACTCTTGATATTAACTATATATTTGAACGTTTTGTTTAGTTTCGTATCAAATAGATTTTACGAAACTTAAAATAAAATTAAATTAACTAATATTATTCAACCCATACAATATAGTTCTTATAGCTATAACTTTTTATTATTTAATATATAAAATTATATTTATTCAACCCGTGCAATAAAAGAGGTTTTCAAAGATATATTGTTTTATTATTTAGTATATAAAATTCATTTATTCGACCCGTCTAATACACGGGATTATAACCTAGTATATATATATATATAGAGTAGAGAGCGAGATAGAGAGAACAAAAAGAAGGGGCAGCTTGTTTTTGAAAAGTTTGATGCCTTTTATAGTTGCCATCAACTTGGAGGTCACCAAACATTAAATGCCATTCTTATCTTTTGGCCATACACGTAGACACACACGTGCACTTTCATAATTTGAAAGTTAGTTTTAATTTTTATATTATTTTATTATTTATTTATTATAATAAATTTAGCTGCTTCACTCAATTATCGCTTATAACTTCTAAAATATCACGTTTTATAAAACAATGAACATGTCATTTTTATCTACATTTTGACCTAAGTTTCATTAAAAACGGAGTAAGGTCAAATATAATGTATTTTTATAATTATAATTATTAAACGGATCCTATGTTCGTCTAAATATCTCATGTTTCTAACAGTCAACTTACCCGTAGTTTACCCGTATAATAATATAAGTTTTATATACTTTATTTTAATAAAAAAATAGAAATGTTACAGATACCAGGCCTTCGGTCATTTTCAGGTTAGAAGGTCACTACATGTTCATCGGAGTATCAAGGTTGAACTTTAACAATATGCATGAGAAAGAATTTAGGAGTACTCAAGCTTGAGTCTAGTTTGGTATAAGTGGAAGATTGGAAAAATGTTGACTGTAAACCAAAGTTAGGTGGGTCAACCCTACCCGACATGACTATTGCTCCGCTCTAATGGTAGTTGGAAGTCCAAATTTACTAGCAATCGCTTGTTGGCATGATTTGAGTCATGGAGGAAGTAGTGACAACACTTTCTCCCGGTATTGATTTTATTGTTTTTATTAGGGGTGTTGATTGTCCAATTTTCAGGTCGATCGCGTGCCATACGCCAGTAATGTTTTTTTACCATTGGAAACTGAATTACTGAAAATTAAAACAAGCCAGACCAAGTTGTTACTAATGATTTGGTTCCATTTTGAATTCACGGTTTGGGTTTATTAGATATAAATAGAACTGCAATAGTCAATGATCTCTAGATCAAGTGGTGGAGGGCTTGCATTTCTTTTGAGAGATGCAGGTTCGACTCCCACTTGGTGCAGAGTGAGGCATTGGTGGTCAATGATAGGAGACCCAGGGAAATCTGGGTTGGATCCTTGAGCCAAACGGGTTTTACCGGTAATTTCATCGTCGTGCCTACGGGCGGGTGGGTTACCGGGTTTTCTCCGGAATTGGTGGAGGACTCGGGTTACTCTCGAAGTACTCCGTTTGTCCAATGGGTGCCCCAAGAATACTCGGGATTGATTTTGTTGGCCGTTCAAAAAAAAAAAAAAAGAACTGCAATAACATCATAGATAGAACCATCAATAAATAATATCCAAGCAGCAGTCAAGACAATCTTAAATTCAATTCTAAGTTTTTCAAAATACAAAGATCAATCAATTTCTCTATTTATTCTGATTTTAGTTATTAGGGCAGGCGGGGTGGGGGTTTGTTTCCCCGTGATAGTTTGTTTCCACGCGTGGAAAATGCAAACAAACCACCGCCACCAACAAAGTTCAACGCGTGAATTGTTGTTTCCGTGATGTATTTCACGCGTGATGGAAGGAAGGATGTGAGGGGGTGTGAGGGTTTATTGTTGGGTGTTGTGAGTGATGGACATTTCCACTAAAAAAGGTTGTGAGTGATGGAATAATGGTTGATGACATGGCGGAACTTAATTGAATGTTGTGAGTGATGAGTGATCACCACCTTCTCCCCCTTACAAATCGTTTGTTGTGGAGATTACCTCATAAACACTACTTTAAACTTTGATGTACTTTATTGGAGCTCATAATCCGGAAAGATTTTATTACAAAAAAAAAAAAAAAAGACCAAATAACTATAAGACACCAATGACAAAGATTTTATTTAAACGCCAAAGTCAGTAAAGTATCTCATTGATCTTTAGATTAATAAGCACCCACATAAAATACCAGTGATATATATCAAGTTCAATTCAATGGCTGAAAATATGAAACTTTTATTAATCCCAATGTTTTTTAAGCGTCCAGTAATAGTAATTGTCATCAAAAGTTCTGTTATATGCGGATACATAAAATCCATCCGGTCGTACCAACCAATAACAATGTTGACCACTCTCTTTGCTTAGAGCGCACGGGCCTCGAAGCTCATTATCGAACAAAGCCAAGGACGTGAATTTTGAACCCCACCAAAAGTAGCCATAGAAAAGAGTATGGCCATCAATCCTGTCACAAAATGACCAGTTGTAATTCCCATTAAATGGAATTGTATGATTACCAAGATCATCATCTCCTGATTTAATATGAACGACAATATCATCCTCAATATTACTTATAACATAAAGATTCCATTTTGCAGTAAGAAAGCAGGCATGAGTTACAGAAGTAATCAAAGACAGTAATGTGAGTAGAGTAAAGAGGTTATGCATTGCACCCATGATATTGTGAAGCCAGCTTAGTTTCACAACATAGATAAGTTTAAGGTTTAACAAAGTCTTGGTATATATAGAGAGATAGAGACATCACATACTATAATAGAATATTATAATTAGTTATTGATTGTATCATTTAATGTAAAGATATCAATAACTAATTACACAATATTCTATTACATATTCTTTCATACTATGCCAAGAATTAAACCCTTTGTTTCAAAATGAAAATTTACATATCAAAACTCATATTTTCATTACAACTAACATTAATTCCATCATTATATTGTCTTTTTTTATAAATTAATGAATATGTAACGGTTTTACATACATATCGACAACTATATGATATTATTAATGTTGATGGAAATACAATTTCTTTATACTCCTCACTACCGTTACCAAATAATTAATATTTTGCTTTTGTCATAAATTGGTTGACGAAAATTCCTACTTATTTTTGTATATGTCAGTTTGGTGTATATAAATTAAAGAGTAAATTACAAAAGTCATCCTTTATGTTTGTATCCGATTGCACTTCTTATTTTAAGGAGTCTTTGTACTTGATTCTAATCCAATACTTTATGTATGCAAGTCATAACACGTAGGGGGTGTTTGTTTTTTCTTCAAACATCTTCAAGGGAGCTGATGTCTGCAGGCGAGCAGACGTTATCCTTGAAGACTGTTTTTTTTTTTTTTAAACAGACCTGAACTTAACTTTTTTCATCTTAAAAAATAAGCTATGGACCCCCTTTTTAAAACATCTTCACACCTCCCTCTTCTCCTCCCTCAAACATCAGCCCATCCCACCGCCGCTCCTCCTCCTTCTCCGACCTCCCTCTTCTCCTCCGGCGACCTACCTCCTCCGGCGACCTATCTCTTCTCCGGCGACCTCCCTCCTCCTCTGGTGACTTACCTCCTTCTCCGACGACCTCCCTCCTCCTCTGGTGACCAGCTCCTTCTCTGACCTCCCTCTTTTCCTCCACTGGATCGAAGCGGAATGTGAATGTTTCGTCATTGTTTGATGCTCTTCAGACTGGTATCAACTTATAAAAACAAACAGTCTTATATTTTCAGCTTGCTGATCTTCAAACTACATCTTCAGTTGCAGACATAAAAACAGATGAAATCAGCTTGCAGACAATTTATGTCTGCAAAAACAAACAGCACCGTAATGTCCTTTACCTCAAACTCAGTTTATTTTTTGTAACACCTCGAAAATTCATGTCCAGTATTACCTCGACACGTGTCATGGACTTTAAACGTGTAAAGGACTGAATTAGAAGGGCTAAAGTTGACAAACAAGGAAACTGTGTGAATATTAGGATCCAGAATGTCAACAATGGATAAATATATTTTAAAATAGCCCTACAAGATGTTTATACCTTCAAACGAATAAGTCATGGATCATACGAAGCTAATTGTGAAAGAAAGTGAGGAATTACAAACTACAGGGGCTAAATGTGTCAACATGTTTAAAGTATACCTCTGAGTGGTCTTTTAGCAGACCCGAAGCTTTGTAATGATAAATTATACTCACAAGAATGTGTGATAAAAATTTCACAAGGTTTCGATAAAGTATGAGAAAGTTATGACAATATTCGTATACGAGGGGTTAAAAGCGTCAACGTTGAAATTTAAGACTTTTCGGTGAACGTTTGAATTACCGGGGACCTAACAAAGTTAGTTTATAACTTGGGGTCCTTAAAAGTCAAGCTTGGGGGTTTACAGTGCAAAAAATGAGCCAAAAATCAAGTTTGGAAGGACCAGGGACCATTTGTGCAATTATTGAAACTTTGTAACCGGATCAGAGTGTCCATACGGGGCGCATAAGACCTCTATGGAACCTTACGCGGGCCGCCTAAGGTGCCCAGATGCAGAATTTCTTCACAACTGCCTCTACAGCCGGTTTAACCGACTTAGAAGCGTGGTTTTTCATACCTGGAGCTTGTTTGATGGTTTTAAAGGACCTAAACATCTATAGACTTGCTTGGCTTGATCTTGATGATCTAAGAAACCTATATAAGGGGCATGAAGTTCATTGTTCAAGTGCTCATTCACTTGCAACTTCACAACTTGGTTTCTTGAGCTACCTGGCTTTAGGAGAAGACTTGGAAGTGTAGAAAAGATAGCAAGGACCTTAAGTAAGTGTTCTAATCCCTGTTTAGTCATTCTAATTAGCTTATATTCCTAAAAGTCAAACCGTCGTAATTAAGATTTGACTTCGTCATTAATCTTAACTGCTCCAGTCAATTTTCATTATGAAAGTACCTATGAGTTGGTAATTATGTGGGCATTAAACCCTTAAAAGGGTACCCTCTGATTCCCACTCTAACTAGGTTAATTGTCGAGTCAAACTTAGTTACAAAAAGTCAACAGGAAGCTATTTTGTAAATAAACATATAATTATTAATGTGTAAGCTATGAAACCTGTTTTGACACTCATATAACTTGGTAATTAATATAAGAACATGTCTAAACATGTTCAACTCAACAATTTTCGGTTTAAGCTCGGTTCGGGACCGAAAGTCGCATAGTTTGACTTATGCTTTGACTTTCAGTTCTGACCCGTTTGAGCATGAATTAGGAATGCCTTAGAGCTTTAATAGGACCAAGTTACCTAGAAGTATAACCCTCTGTGATTATACAACTTGGTTCATTGGTTATCCAATTCATATGCATGATTCCGTTAAATGCTTAAATGTTGACTATTATGCCCTTATCACCTTAAAATGTGATTTTGGAAAAAGTGAAAGGATAGAAACCTTCACTACTGATTTATAAACTTGTCACTAGAATTTGACATCAATTTGAGGTCTAGATTAAGAGTTATGCTCATTAGCGTAATTAAGAAGCTTTTAAGTAAATAAACCGCATAATTAGCATATAGCCTATCTAAACCCAAATTTTTAATACCAAACTTATTACCCACTGATGTAATATAATATTTTGGGATTTTTGAAGATTTTAATTTATTTTTAGGCTGAGCATAACTTAGGATTCTAAGCTTGATTCGGTAATTGTCGGTTTTGCCCTTTTAGGCTATAAAATGAGTTTTACAAATCCTTTTGACCCAAACCTTTTTCTACTGATCTAATATAATAAATAAAGTATTTTGAGCCTTCTGGAATAATAAAATTATCAGCTTCCCTTTGAAAACCCGGAATTGGCTCCAAATCGCCTTTTTTAAGCGTTTTTAACGCATGGTATGTATTAAAACCATTTTATAAATATAAGGTTTGATACCTACTGATGTTTTAAGTAAATTTTCATACTTTAGCAGTAAGCAAAAGTATTAAACTCAGAATTCCAGTTTTGACCTTTTAAGCCTATGTGAAATTACCAAAATGCCCTTAAGATGCATAGTTTGGTTATAAGTGATAAATTTCACATATAAGTTATACCCTACTGATATAACTTAGTAAATTGAGTATTTTTACTGATTACATCAGACCCAAAACTCAGAAACGTATTTAAACCTTTTTATAAACTTTTAAATGACCAAAATACCCTTACGAGGCGTAATTTGAGTTTAAAATCATTTTGGGCATAATAGAAGACATCCTACTGATGTCACAACATATTTAAGGCATTTTAACTTGTGGAACATGTTCATGACTCTTATGGTTACCCGTTACGCATGTCTCGCGTTCGGATCGGCATATGTAACTAGTTTGCATATATTAGCCGAAACGGGTCAAACCATATCGTTTTTGTCTCAAAATCCAGAATGTGTTTAAGTTACCCATGTTAAACAAGCATACAAGCTTGTTGGGTCAAAACCACATTCCAAACCTGTCTTCGCTTTATCATGCGTTTGAACCGTGCCTTCCTTTGAAAACTAACCGGTCTAAAGCTTAGGCTAAATTAAAGACCCGTTAGGATTCTAATAGGTTATTAAAACCTTCGTTCCCGATTAGGAGCCCAGTAAAAGCTATGTGCACTTGCTGTATTTGAATTATACTTTGCTCAGGTAAATACTCTTAACTTATTTTCCCTATACGGGCTTGGGATACGGTACTATAAAAGTACCGCTTGGTCGGGTTTGTGTAGTCATTTAAATCAGATTGTGATTAATGTATTTGCGTGACCCGTTTGATATGTATTATTTGGTGTATGGCCTTTGGGGGTTAAATGACCATGTCCCGGATATCCTTGGCATCATTCATAGAAATGGTCACGACCTAAGCACGGGGTGTAGGCGTACACCTGACAGATGCATTATGTAAAAACTGGTATCCCACTATAAGGAATCTACCTTGTGGGCATTATACCTGTGGCGTGTCAGTTAACTTAAGTTCGGCCTTACAAACCGACCCTAATGGACGACAAATGAGTAAAACTGTATACAAGATTATTTTGAATAATTGTCCCAAGTTATAAAATATTTTTGCCGAAGTGCATTCAAATTAATTTTCAAACTCTTTTCAAAATGAGTCAGTTAAGCTGTATTTACCAGTGTAAACTGACGTATTTTCCAAAAAGGCTAAGTGAAGGTACTAAACGAAATAGGCTGGCTACTCCAGGCATCATTACTCAAGTCTCGCAAGCTTTAGATGCCAAAGTCTGTTGAACAATTTTCCTTTTTATTCGATCCGCCTGTGGATCTGTTTCGACTGTTTTGTGATACTTGATATTACAATTTTATTCAGTTGAAATAAATCTATCTTTTGCTTCCGCTGTGCATTATATGTTGTGTTGTTTGACTATGATGATATCAATTACGTCACGATACTCCCCACCGGGCCCACCGGTGACACGTGGAAATTAGGGGTGTGACAGGTTGGTATCAGAGCCAACGTTGAGTGAATTAAACACTAGCCTTTTAATCTCAGTTACAAAAATTGCACAATCTCGAGTCTAGACAAGAACTTAGGATTAATCATAATTTGTTTTGTTTTTGATTTGTTTCCTTTCTTATTTTTCTGATTTACCCCTGCATGGGCAAGTCATTTTTGTAGCAGACCCGTTTAGGGCAACCATGTACTTGTTTAAAAATTTTAAGGGAACAGTTAGATTTAAAATAACATTCCCATTATAAGATCTACCATTATAATAAAATGGCAAAATCTAAAAAGGACAAGACCTAGCTCGTGTGTCATTGAAGACAGGGCCAAGATGGTAGTTCCTCAATTAGATTTAGATCATTGTTAACATCTCAATTTAGGATTGCTCTGCGCTTAATATATATAAAGAATCTTAAAGGTAAAACCTAGCCTAAATGTCATTGCAGACATGGCCAAGATGGTAAAACCTAGCCTAATTGTCATCACAGACATGGCCAAGATGGTAAAACCTAGCCTAATTGTCACTGCAGACATGGCCAAGATGGTAAAACCTGTCTAAAAGATTCCAATCCTTGTTAACATCTGTAAGTAGTTAACATTTGGCAAACTGTGAACCGTTAAAGTTACACAGGCCATCTTTAAAAGGGTTAATCTAAATTCCCTTATTTAAAATAATCATCCCTTAAGGATGAAATGCCTACGGGCTATAATTAACGTCCTCTAGGACTAAAAGACAGTGGTAGCCTACAACTCCCTGTCTAGAAAAGGGAATGAACTTTGATTTAGACCTTAAATACCTCGATTCTGTAAAATCTTGGTTATAAATTAAACTTGTCTACGTGACTAGGCCTTTATGTGCCATTATTAGCTTATAACTTAGGATTTATGATAAAGATCCTGAATAATTATATATTTAACAAGTTAACTAGAATGGTTCTTAAAACCATGGTTAATAAATCGTTTAAAACGATAAAACTGTATAAGCTTCTGTATAAACCTTGTCCTTGTTTAATTTTATGTAGCAATTTAAGCTACATGGCTAGGTCGGAGGAAGTGAACAGTCATTCTCTGGACCACGATGATAATGATAGGGTTAATATAACCAAAGGAGAGCTCCGTGCCCTGATTGATACAGCTGTATCTAAAGCTATGGCGGAGCAATTCAAGGAGTTTAGTGGAACTCATAGTAGAGCTTCTTCGGTACCCCACTCTAAGTCTGTTTCTAAGACTCATTCAGAAGCTCATAGTAAACCACCCTCTAAGATAGATGAACCTAAGAAAGAGAATGTTGAACATTCCTCAAACCAACACAGTGTTCCATCCAAGAGGATAGTGTTCGATGATGGAGCGCGTACCGAGTCCTGTACCTATAAGTACTTTGTTTCCTGCAAACCCCGGGATTTCACTGGGGAAAAAGGGGCAATTGGTTGTATGAGTTGGTTGGATGAAATGGACGCTGTTGTTGATATCAGCGGTTGTGCTGAAAGGGATATAGTGAAGTATGTATCCCAATCGTTCAAGGGAGAGGCATTAGCATGGTGGAAATCTCTCATTCAAGCTGCTGGGAAGATCCCACTCTACAATATGTCATGGGACTCATTAAGGAGAATTATTGTCCACAGCATGAAGTAGAAAGGTTTGAGTCAGAATTCTTGTCACTGGTAATGAGGAACCTAGATTGTCAAGCTTATCTTACAAGCTTCAACACCATGTCTAGACTGGTTCCTTATCTGGTAACCCCAGAACCCAAGAGAATCGCTCGCTTCATTGGGGGTTTGGCCCCAGAAATCAAAGCCAGTGTTAAGGCTTCAAGACCTGCTACTTTTAGATCAGCAGCTGATCTATCTCTATTCCTCACCTTAGATGCGGTCAGGTTAAGATCGCTCAAGAACTCTGAACAGAGTAAGAGGAAGCGTGAGGATGATACCTCACGAAGGTCTGAGAAGAAGCACAAGGGTAATACGGACCACAAGAAGGAATCTGGGCCCAACAAAGGTAACCAGCGAACTGAGGAAAAGCCAAAGTGCTCAAATTGCCAAAAACGCCACTTTGGAAAGTGCAGGCTTGAGACCAAGTCTCAATCAGGACCACCTGCATGTGGGTTGTGCAAGTCTAAAGAGCACAAGACTATTAACTGCAAGAAAATCAAAGATGCTACCTGTTTCAATTGCAATGAAAAAGGGCACATTAAGACTAACTGCCCTAAATACACCAAAAAGCCTGAGGAAACAAAGAAGACTAATGCCAGAGTCTTCCGGATGGATGCACGGGAAGCCGTTCAGGACGACAATGTGATCACAGGTACTTTCCTCATAAATGATGTATATGCTAGAGTACTGTTTGATTCTGGCGCTGATAAGTCGTTCATAGATAGTAAGTTCTGTGAATTGTTGAAGTTACCTGTTAAAACCTTAAGTGTGAAGTACGAGGTGGAATTAGCTGATGGTACCTTAGAAACAACCTCGACCGTGTTAGATGGATGTGTCATATCCATTAGGAACCACCCTTTTCCCTTGTCCTTGCTTCCTTTGAAGTTAGCCGGATTTGATATAGTGTTGGGCATGGATTGGTTATCGCATAACCAAGCCCAGATCATCTGCAACAAGAAGCAAGTAGTGGTTAAGACTCCGTCTGGTGAGTCACTTACCATTCAAGGAGATACCCAGTATGGATTGCCTGAGCAAGTGGCTATGCTCAAGGCATCTAGATGTATGAGGAAGGGTTGTGTTATTTACATGGCACAAGTAATGGTCGACGAGCAGAAGCCCAAGGTTGAAGATATTCCAGTCATTTCTGAATACCCTGAAGTCTTTCCTGAAGAACTACCTGGTTTACCACCAGATAGGCAAGTGGAATTCAGAATTGACATTATCCCCGGGGCAGCACCTGTTGCTAGAGCGCCTTATAGGTTGGCACCAACAGAGATGAAGGAATTGAGGACGCAACTAGATGATTTGCTAGCTAAAGGTTTTATTAGACCTAGCTCGTCTCCTTGGGGAGCGCCAATCCTATTTGTCAAGAAGAAAGATGGGTTGATGCGTCTATGTATTGATTACCGAGAACTTAATAAGGTCACCATCAAGAACAAGTATCCCTTGCCCAGGATCGACGATCTGTTCGATCAATTACAAGGGGCAAGCTACTTCTCTAAGATCGATTTAAGGTCAGGCTATCATCAACTGAAGGTTAAAGACGAAGATGTACATAAGACTGCATTTAGGACTCGCTATGGTCATTACGAGTTCCTAGTGATGCCTTTTGGACTCACTAATGCACCTGCCGCATTCATGGATCTCATGAATCGCGTCTGCAAGCCTTATTTGGATAAATTTGTTATCATCTTCCTCGATGACATCCTCATCTACTCGAAGAATCAAGCTGACCATGAGAAGCGTCTCCATTGCATTCTGAAACTGCTTCGTCAAGAAAAGCTTTATGCCAAATTTTCTAAGTGCGAATTTTGGCTTCGTGAAGTCCAATTTCTTGGACATGTTGTTAGTGAGCGTAGTATCCAAGTAGATCCCGCTAAGATTGAAGCTATTATGAATTGGCAAGAGCCAAAGACGCCTACGGAGATTCGCAGTTTCCTAGGACTGGCAGGATACTATAGGCGATTTATAGAAAACTTCTCAAGAATTGCAGCACCCCTGACTTTACTCACTCGCAAGAATAACAAGTTTGACTGGGGGCCTAAGCAGCAAGAATCCTTCGAAATTTTGAAGAAGAAGTTGAGCAATGCTCCTGTGTTGACATTGCTAGATGGGATTGAGGAGTTTGTGGTATATTGTGATGCATCACACACCGGGATGGGTTGTGTGTTGATGCAGAAAGGCAAGGTTATTGCCTATGCTTCACGTCAGTTAAAAGTGCACGAGAAGAATTACACCACCCATGATTTGGAGTTGGGTGCCGTTGTATTCGCACTAAAACTGTGGAGGCACTACCTGTATGGAACTAAGTGAGTGATCTATTCTGATCACAAGAGCCTTCAACATTTGTTTAATCAGAAGGACTTGAATATGAGGCAGCGACGATGGATGGAAACTTTGAATGATTATGACTGTGAGATAAGATACCATCCAGGCAAGGCAAATGTGGTTGCCGATGCCTTAAGCAGAAAGGAAAGAGTTAAGCCTATAAGAATCAATGCCAAGAGCATTGAGATAAAGAATAGTTTGAATGAAAGGTTGTTAGCTGCACAAAAGGAAGCTGTGCTAGAGGCTAACTATCCTGAGGAAAAGCTAGGAGTAACTGAAGAGCAGTTATCCTATGGTAAGGACGGAATCCTAAGGTTAAATGGACGAATATGGGTTCCTGTTTATGGAGGACTTCGGGAAGTTATCCTCCAGGAAGCCCACAGTTCCAAATATTCTGTTCATCCGGGAGCTGATAAAATGTACCAGGATCTAAAGGCGAACTATTGGTGGATAGGCTTGAAGAAGTCTATAGCTGCCTATGTAGCTAAATGCTTGACATGTGCTCAAGTCAAGGCTGAACATCAGAAGCCGCCAGGTTTGTTACAACAGCCTGAAATTCCCACATGGAAATGGGAAATGGTGACAATGGATTTCATCACCAAGTTGCCAAAGACTAAGAAAGGAAATGACACTATATGGGTCATAGTTGATAGATTGACTAAGTCAGCACATTTCCTACCCATTAAGGAGACTTATAGCTCCGATATGTTAGCCCAATTGTACGTAGACAAGATTGTATCCTTGCATGGCGTACCAGTATCTATTATCTCTGATAGGGATACTAGATATACATCTCATTTTTGGAAAAGTTTCCAACAGTCTTTGGGCACGCAATTGAACTTTAGTACGGCTTACCATCCTCAGATGGATGGGCAGAGTGAGCGTACTATCCAAACTTTGGAAGACATGCTACGTGCATGTGTAATTGATTTAGGCGGTAGCTGGGATAAGCACCTGCCATTGGTCGAGTTCCCCTACAATAATAGCTACCATACAAGCATTTAGGCTGCGCCTTTTGAGGCATTATATGGTAGGAAATGCAGAACGCCCATCTGTTGGGCAGAAGTAGGAGACACTCAATTATCAGGACCTGAAATAGTCTTCGAGACGACGGACAAGATTGTCCAGATTCGTGATCGCCTGAAAGCTGCCAGGGATAGGCAGAAAAGCTATGCTGGTAAAAGGCGAAAACCCCTCAAGTTCGAGGTTGGTGATAAAGTTTTACTTAAAGTGTTGCCTTGGAAAGGGGTGATGCGATTTGGTAAGAAAGGTAAGTTAAGCCCAAGGTATATAGGACCATTCGAGATCATCGAATGTGTAGGATCAGTGGCTTATATAAACTTACCTGAAAAGCTCAGTGGTATTCATAATGTATTCCACATCTGCAATCTGAAGAAATGTCTAGCTGATGAATCGCTAGTCATACCACACACAGATGTGCACATAGATGAGAGCTTAAAATTTGTGGAAAAACCTTTGGCGATTAAGGATCGACAGGTTAAGAAGCTTCGGAGGAAGCATGTACCTATTGTAAAGGTCAAATGGGATGCCCGCAGAGGTCCCGAATACACGTGGGAGGTAGAATCCACGATGAAAGAAAAGTACCCTCATTTATTTCAGTAAATCTCGAGGGCGAGATTTCTTTTAAGGGGGTGAGGATGTAACACCTCGAAAATTCATGTCCAATATTATGTCGACACGTGTCATGGACTTTAAACGTGTAAAGGACTGAATTAGAAGGGCTAAAGTTGACAAACAATGAAACTGTGTGAATCCAGAATGTCAACAATGGATAAATATATTTTAAAATAGCCCTACAAGATGTTTATACCTTCAAACGAATAAGTCATGGATCATACGAAGATAATTGTGAAAGAAAGTGAGGAATTACAAACTACAGGGGCTAAATGTGTCAACATGTTTAAAGTATACCTCTGAGTGATCTTTTAGCAGACCTGAAGCTTTGTAATGATAAATTATACTCACAAGAATGTGTGATAAAAATTTCACAAGGTTTCGATAAAGTATGAGAAAGTTATGATAATATTCGTATACGAGGGGTTAAAAGCGTCAACGTTGAAATTTAAGACTTTTCGGTGAACGTTTGAATTACCGGGGACCTAACAAAGTTAGTTTATAACTTGGGGTCCTTAAAAGTCAAGCTTGGGGGTTTATAGTGAAAGAAATGAGCCAAAAATCAAGTTTGGAAGGACCAGGGACCATTTGTGCAATTATTGAAACTTTGTAACCGGATCAGAGTGTCCATACGGGGCGCGTAAGACCTCTATGGAACCTTACGCGGGCCGCCTAAGGTGCCCAGATGCAGAATTTCTTCACAGCTGCCTGTACAGCCGGTTTAACCGACTTAGAAGCGTGTTTTTTCATACCTGGAGCTTGTTTGATGGTTTTAAAGGACCTAGGGACACTTGGAATGATCCTATAACATCTATAGACTTGCTTGGCATGATCTTGATGATCTAAGAAACCTATATAAGGGGCATGAAGTTCATTGTTCAAGTGCTCATTCACTTGCAACTTCACAACTTGGTTTCTAGAACTACCTGGCTTTAGGAGAAGACTTGGAAGTGTAGAAAAGATAGCAAGGACCTTAAGTAAGAGTTCTAATCCTTGTTTAGTCATTCTAATTAGCTTATATTCCTAAAAGTCAAACCGTCGTAATTAAGATTTGACTTCGTCATTAATCTTAACTGCTCCAGTCAATTTTCATTATGAAAGTACCTATGAGTTGGTAATTATGTGGGCATTAAACCCTTAAAAGGGCACCCTCTGATTCCCACTCTAACTAGGTTAATTGTCGAGTCAGACTTAGTTACAAAAAGTCAACAGGAAGCTATTGTAGGACCGGTTTTGATACCGTTCGATTACGTAACGAACGTTCGACGTGCGGAATCCGTGAACGTGCGTGACCGAACACACAATAACGTACTAGAATCGTGAATCTATTGAAAGATATGACGTGTACGATACAAGAATCACGTAGAGAGTACTTTCTCTCTCTAGACTTGAATCTCCTAAATCACCAAAATGAGCAAAAGTCTTACAACTTATGTCATAACTCTCCTATTTATAGGCCTTGGAATTAATGAGATATCTCATTAATTACCAAAATGCCACCTTGCTAAAACTATCTAAATATTAGAATAAAAGCTTGATTTCTTCGGTTTCTCGCTACGGCTCGGATTGACGAAGGCGATAGACATTAATGCACTAACAATCTCCCCTTGGATATTGCCGCAGTCAATCTCGTAGCGTCTTGTCTTTCTCTTTTTCGAACAGAATCCCCGTGGATCTGTCTTCAGCTTCAGTTGCTTCCCTCCTTGGTAGTCTCTTTCTTCAGGCTCCCCCTTCCGTCAAGCTTCCGTGCTTTTAGGATCGAAGCCTGGCTTTCCGTAGCAACAGAATCAGAAACCTACACATCTCAACCTCTCGTAAGACAAAATAATTTTGACTCTAAAAGAATTCACTCAAAATTCTCAAACATATAACACACGATATTGTGATTCAAATTAATGAATCATCTAAACATTTGAGGATTATCTTCCAACTTCACATCATCTTAACCAAACCAATTGTTCATCTTGTTTAGCCTTTGAGATTTTGAATATCAGCTTTTTAACATCAGTTGTCGAAAATCTTTTTAAATTTTTCAAAATATGAAACATAAATGCAATAACAGAAATTAAATGCAGAAATGAAATATGTACAAACATTATTTTTGTGAGTTTGCGAAAGAGAATCATACCAGTTTTTAGACACATCACAAGCACCGTTAAACTTATAATCGTTTTAAGTTCTAAACGATTCACATCGATTGACGATATTGCTGTCCACTTAAACTCAAACTAAAAACTTTCGAAATGCTTACCGATACGTTAAGGTATATTAATTTTGCACTAAATTCTTATGGACCCCACGATCTCAGCATATCCCCTCATCATGCAATACACTAACTCAAGTAATGCCTTTAAACTTTCATCAACTGTGATTTGTGCGAAAATAAAGCAGAATGTTTAAACATTAACAATCAGGTCGATACTTCCGTATACACAGAGAAAGTCCAATGTTTAAACAAAATAAGAAAATAAAACAAGTTGAAGTTGTTTAGGCTTTAACCACCAGGTCGATGCTCCCGTATACGCAGAGGTGATCCAAAGCTTAAACGAAACACCAAAGAAAATAAAGCAGAACGTTTAGGCAATAACATCCAGGTCGATACTCACATATACGCAGAGGATGTCCAATGCTTAAACAAAATAAAGAAATAAGACAAGTTTAAATCTTTGCAAAATGAAATGCACAATCACAGCGACTTTTTCAGCAAGTTGTGAAAGCTCACAAACATAACCAGTTTTTATGCTTTTTGGCATTCAGCGATTACTGAGTAGGCACACAATCAAGAAGGACAAAACTAAGTACTATGCTTTCAACCGTGTTTCCCACTAGAACTAGGCTTTTTCATTTAAGTTTGTATCGTTATCGCAAATCTACTAGTCTAGCTGAGCCTATCGTCACATCTTTAGTGAGACCATTTATCACATTTTACATTTCATTTCTTTAGCATGCTGTGATAGTCCACTGATTTACTATCATTTCATCTTGTCTCAACAAAACTCGTTTTTGTTTTTACCAATGTTTTTGACATTTTCAAATTTTCTAATTTTTTAAAAATTTTTCTCCCCCTAAAATCAAAATATGTTTCAATTTTGGTTTTCTGGGAAAATTTGAAAGCAATAAACTGTACAAAGTAAAGTGACAGCTTGACGAGAATCACTTCAATTCTCCATCCACTTGGCGTTAACAATCAGAACTCCCCCTGACAACAAACTATTTTCCCATTATGATTTCAAAACACTTAAGTTTGTTTTAATCAAAATGGTTTTTCCGGAAAATTAGTTTTGTGTGTCGATTCACAAACATGGGGTTTTATTGTAACAACTCTCATTAAAATTAATAATTAGAATGATAATTAGTCAATAAGGAAATCCTAATTGAGACACCCAAGTAATTCCGCACTAACCCTGAAATTTCCGGAATAATCAGAATCAGGATCAGGGCCCCTAAAACTCAGGGGGGGTAAACCCTATTTGATAATAATCCTTAAAATTCGTTGTCAACAATTGAAAATCGATTTGTGCTGAATCATCTAAGCTAGTCCTGAACTCAGCTAGTCTACAAAGCCTAGGCCGTTCCCTTACGGACCGTAAGGGTTAGTCCTTACGGACCGTAAGCCTACTAGCTAACCTTATGGACCGTAAGGGTTAGGTCATACGGTCCGTAAGAAACATGAAATTCGGGCTATAAATAGCCGACCTTGGCATTCAACTGTTGGTGTTAAAACGTCGATCGAATTCGTTCTGTACATCGATATTAGGCTGTTATATCACAAATTAAACACACACGATCACGAAGTGCTGCCGCAAAACAGGGTAATTACTCGATCGCTATTACGATTCAGTTTCCGAGATCAATATATCCAAAGAATGTTTAAGTGCTGCCCACATTAGGGTGATACTTTGTCGTTTGTCATTAATTCGATAAATGAGTTTAAGCATAGCACTTTGTCGTTCATTGTGAGAATTTGATCTCGTGAGTTATCGTAACTGCTGCATTGATCACTAACCCTGTTTTGTGTGCATTATTGTTGAAAATAGGTTAACAGGGCTAAACTCATATTCTATCCATACTGAATCTGCAATGTGAGTCATTCTCTTTTTATCAACTGTTTTACAATACTCCAAATTATTTTCAGAATTATAATTACAGTGATTAAGTTGATGTAATCACCAAATTACAGCCAGTATGTGGGGTATTGTGCACATTACTACAGTTTAAATCATTTTAGGTGGGCGAACCTAATTTTAATTGATTTACGTCATTCATTGGGGCAGCCAATGGTGATATGACCACTGTCACAGATCCGGTCGAGTGACAAATACTGTGGGTAGTTGGTTGATATCAGAAACATGCGTAAAAGATCTTAACACTGTGAATAATCATAAAATGTGTCATTTTCAGTAAAATGAATGATTCACTCAGTATTTCCCCGCTGACAAAACCTTTTTCAAACATGTTTCAGGTGATCTGCTGTAAATCAGGAAAAGTGCTGAGGAGCATTTCAAGCTTAAAATAGTGGCTCAGTATAAAATAAGAAATATGTTTTGCAATAAGGATTTATCATTAAAACTTATGTATTGTAAATTACCGGGGTTTTATTCCGAGTTGTAAAATAAAAATAATCGGGAAAAGTTTTTAGCTTTACAACGATCCTGATGTTAAAATTCCGCTGCTAAACTAAATTAAATAAATATCACGGGATTTCTGTCCCGCGGCTCCGGAAACGGGTCAAACCGGGTCGGGGGCCGTGACATTTATCATCACATTGTTTTCTTCATACACATGACAGATTTTACAATTTCAGTTTTAGATCTCAAACATCACATGTAAAAAATCAAGTACAACTTAATGTCCTTGATTAACCACTTGTAGGTCGAAATATCACAGTTACCAACCTGTGAATTTCTCAAGAAAGATGCCGATTCCTACTCCCCAATTACCAACCTGGGAGTTCCGGCAAGTCAGGTTTTCTATTTAAAAAGTTTCACCCAAGCCTGGCGGTCCTTGGGTGTTTTTGAAATTCCTTTTGACAATGATGGAAAATTTTCATCATTCATTGTCAAACTGGAATCTCCACTTTTTACCTCAACCAATGGCTCCTCTGGCTTTGACGAACCAGAATCATTGCCTGCACATGGCTTGTCTAACTTTGACCTGTCAGATTCATCGCCTGAAGGTGGCTTGTCTGACTTTGACACGTCAGATTCATCGTCGACCATTTTCTCTTTCTTTTTTAACCTGTCTGTCCTCAGATTTGTATCTGATGAACTCAGTTTGCTTGATTTGTCAGTCTTTGAAGAGCAAAGTGGTTTATCAGAACTTTTATCTGATTTTCCTTTTGTATCCGAGGACAAGATCCTTTCGAGATACTCTCGTGCTTTCTTCCTCTTCTTCCTTAGTCTGTCTTTCTGCCCTTGTGAAAGCTTCACTTTCTGTTTTTGAACTTTCTGTTCTTTGGGCTTTACTTCGACTTTGACTGATTTCTTTGCCATTTTCTGAGATTCAGCCCTCGATCTTTCATTTGATCTCATTGGGCAATCTCTGGCAATGTGACCTTTGATTTGGCATTCATAACATCTTCTTGTCTCAAATCTATATCTCTGGCAGTTAACAGCAATGTGTCCTTGAAAACCACAGTTGTAACACACCCTGTTATCGTACCAATCTCCTCCATCAATCCAAACACTCAAATCATAGCACTGATTTGATTTGTAGTACTCATGACTTCTCCTATAAGCTTGATTTGACGCTTGAGCACTGTGGTCAAACCTGCACCACTTATTACCAACTTTTTATGAGTTTTTGTTCTCAAATTTTTGTGATTTTGCATAATGATTGGATGACTGAACTGATGAGCTTTTATTTTCATTTTGAAAATTTTTTGAATTTTTAATTTTTTGTTTCTGTTCTACAATCTTCTTAACAGGTTTTTGCTTTGAGCATTCACCTATTTCAGTAGATTGCAAAACAGTATTTTTGAATTTTTCTTTTAATTCTAAAAAAAATTTTCTTTTCTCATTTTTCTCATTTTCATCATCAGTTTTATCATCATAATCCTCAATTTTGACTTTGTCAAAATTTGTGACACTGTCACTTACTGGAATAGCATTGATCGGTTTTGGACACACATATGGTGCAGAAGTCACAAAACCTTTCAACTTATTTTCTAACTCAGCAATTTTATTCCGATCACTTTCAGCTTCTTTTTCAAGCTGAATGATTTTAGCAAGATGAGAATTTATTGCAATTTGTTTATCAAGATTATTTTTACCAAAAATATCTTTCTCATCTTCTAAAATCTTTATTTGACTTTGAAAATCTTTTTCAATTTTTACTTTTTCATTTTCTAAATTTTTTATTTGAATTTTCAAATCATTTTCTGAATTTTTAAAATTTTTGTTTTCTAATGTCAAACTCTCTAAATCCCTCAAGAGTTTGGCATTTTCAGATTTCAGATTTTCACAATTTAAGCACTTCTCGATCATCTTTACAGCTTCAGCCTTCTTTTCAACTTTAATAGCTGAAATTTCGTCAACTTGCTTCTCTACCACTTGAACATTTTCTTCAGATTTGACTTTTACTTCAACAGTTGCTAATTTCTGATTCTTTTCTCCTGAATCAGACTTCAATTTTCTAATCTTTTGGAACTCAAGTTCTTGAGCTTGAATCTTCTCGACAAACGTGCTCAAATTGAATCCAAAATATCCCAAGCTATTTTTCTAAGCCGACAAATATGTACCCCACTCATCACGCGGTAAAGCATTTGCCAACTTGTCAACCCACGTCTCATCCATTTTGCTAATGTTCAAACGCTTCATCTCTAAATATAACTTGACATACCTTTCGATCAACTCTTCAGTTGATTCTCCCTTGATACCCGTAAAACTAGCAAACTTATTCTGTGCAATATAAAACTCAGAATCAATGTTTCGGTATTAAAAGATTTACAAAGACAGTTTTCAAACGATACGAAAGTTCACACAATCAACTGACTATCCGATTGAATAGCAAAGATCAGGCGACAGTGGATCGAGTGGGGATTCGCTCGGGCGAGTATCCGATGCTTGACAATTCACCTTGGATCACACTAAACAAAAACTCATTGGGCCGCAAATGTGTGATGGGCTGACAATCAATTCAGATTTCAAAATTAATTGATTGGGCCGATTATATTGCAATAATGAACTAAAATTAATTCAATTGTGATTGGACCAAATAAACCACTTAGGCCGACATCAAATTATTATATCAAACTATGATTGAACTGTCCTTTGTAAATTCAGTATGTCGTGTGGCCGTTTATCTCTAAATCACATGCAGCCTGTTAAAACCTCGTGGCCGACATCTTCGTTAATTCTAATTGGACCAATACCCCTGACAATTTTGATTACATGATCAATTCGATGCACCCTGACACACTTCAATTATGATTTCACACGTCTGCTCAAGCGAAATCAATCAGCGGAATCAGGATGATAATCCCTTGGAGCGAAATCAACAGGATCTTTTGAGCGAAATCAGACTTTTAAAATTGGTTCACAGGAGCGAAATCAACTTTTGCTCACAAGAGCGAAATCAGACAAAGACCATATGAGCGAAATCAAAGATGTAATTATGAGCGAAATCAACAATTTTGACGCGAAATCGGAACTAAAACCTTCGATTTCTCCTAAACGGCTAGGAGTTTGGATCTGAAACTTGGTAGGGTTATAGATCAGGTGTTTTCGCACAACATATCAAAAATCAACCGATTCGGACCGTAAAATCTCGTTCAATTTGACGAAAAACAGTGAAAAACGTGAAAGAATGAGTAGAAGATGAAGATATGATGCAATTCATATCTGAAATCGATGTAATCTGGTACGAAACTATGTGTTTGATCAAAGCAATCGAGCTCCTGCTCTGATACCACTTGTAGGACCGGTTTTGATACCGTTCGATTGCCTAACGAACGTTCGATGTGCGGAATCCGTGAACGTGCGTGACCGAACACACAATAACGTACTAGAATCGTGAATCTATTGAAAGATATGACGTGTACGATACAAGAATCACGTAGAGAGTACTTTCTCTCTCTAGACTTTCTCTCTCTAGACTTGAATCTCCTAAATCACCAAAATGAGCAAAAGTCTTACAACTTATGTCATAACTCTCCTACTTATAGGCCTTGGAATTAATGAGATTTCTCATTAATTACCAAAATGCCACCTTGCTAAAACTATCTAAATATTACAATAAAAGCTTGATTTCTTCGGTTTCTCGCTACGGCTCGGATTGACGAAGGCGATAGACATTAATGCACTAACAGCTATTTTGAAAATAAACATACAATTATTAATGTGTAAGCTATGAAACCTGTTTTGACACTCATATAACTTGGTAATTAATATAAGAGCATGTCTAAAAATGTTCAACTCGACAATTTTCGATTTAAGCTCGGTTCGGGACCGAAAGTCGCATAGTTTGACTTATGCTTTGACTTTCAGTTCTGACCCGTTTGAGCATGAATTAGGAATGCCTTAGAGCTTTAATAGGACCAAGTTACCTAGAAGTATAACCCTTTGTGATTATACAACTTGGTTCATTGGTTATCCAATTCATATGCATGATTCCATTAAATGCTTAAATGTTGACTATTATGCCCTTATCACCTTAAAATGTGATTTTTTGAAAAAGTGAAAGGATAGAAACCTTCACTACTGATTTATAAACTTGTCACTAGAATTTGACATCAGTTTGAGGTCTAGATTAAGAGTTATGCTCATTAGCGTAATTAAGAAGCTTTTAAGTAAATAAACCGCATAATTAGCATATAGCCTATCTAAACCCAAATTTTTAATACCAAACTTATTACCCAATGATGTAATATAATATTTTGGGATTTTTGAAGATTTTTATTTATTTTTAGGCTGAGCATAACTTAGGATTCTAAGCTTGATTCGGTAATTGTCGGTTTTGCCCTTTTAGGCTATAAAATGAGTTTTACAAATCCTTTTGACCCCAAACCTTTTTCTACTGATCTAATATGATAAATAAAGTATTTTGAGCCTTCTGGAATAATAAAATTATCAGCTTTCCTTTGAAAACCCGGAATTGGCTCCAAATCGCCTTTTTTAAGCGTTTTTAACGCATGGTATGTATTAAAACCATTTTATAAATATAAGGTTTGATACCTACTGATGTTTTAAGTAAATTTTCATACTTTAGCAGTAAGCAAAAGTCTTAAACTCAGAATTCCAGTTTTGACCTTTTAAGCCTATGTGAAATTACCAAAATGCCCTTAAGATGCATAGTTTGGTTATAAGTGATAAATTTCACATATAAGTTATACCCTACTGATATAACTTAGTAAATTGAGTATTTTTACTGATTACATCAGACCCGAAACTCAGAAACGTATTTAAACCTTTTTATAAACTTTTAAATGACCAAAATACCCTTACGAGGCGTAATTTGTGTTTAAAATCATTTTGGGCATAATAGAAGACATCCTACTGATGTCACAACATATTTAAGGCATATTAACTTGTGGAACATGTTCATGACTCTTATGGTTACCCGTTACGCATGTCTCGCGTTCGGATCGGCATATGTAACTAGTTTGCATATATTAGCCGAAACGGGTCAAACCATATCGTTTTTGTCTCAAAATCCAAAATGTGTTTAAGTTACCCATGTTAAACAAGTATACAAGCTTGTCGGCTCAAAAACACATTCCAAACCGGTCTTCGCTTTATCATGCGTTTGAACCGTGCCTTCTTTTGAAAACTAACTGGTCTAAAGCTTAGGCTAAATTAAAGACCCGTTAGGATTCTAATAGGTTATTAAAACCTTCGTTCCAGATTAGGAGCCCAGTAAAAGCTACGTGCACTTGTTGTATTTGAATTATACTTTGCTTAGGTAAATACTCTTAACTTATTTTCCCTATACGGGCTTGGGATACGGTACTATAAAAGTACCGCTTGGTCGGGTTTGTGTAGTCATTTAAATCGGATTGTGATTAATGTATTTGCATGACCCGTTTGATATGTATTATTTGGTGTATGGCCTTTGGGGGTTAAATGACCATGTGCCGGATATCCTTGGCATCATTCATAGAAATGGCCACGACCTAAGCACGGGGTGTGGGCGTACACCTGACAGATGCATTATGTAAAAACTGGTATCCCACTATAAGGAATCTACCTTGTGGGCATTATACCTGTGGCGTGTCAGTTAACTTAAGTCCGGCCTTACAAACCGGCCCTAATGGACGACAAATGAGTAAAACTGTATACAAGATTATTTTGAATAATTGTCCCAAGTTACAAAATATTTTTGCCGAAGTGCATTCAAATTAATTTTCAAACTCTTTTCAAAATGAGTCAGTTAAGTTGTATTTACCAGTGTAAACTAACGTATTTTCCAAAAAGGCTAAGTGCAGGTACTAAACGAATAAGCTGGCTACTCCAGGCATCATTACTCAAGTCTCGCAAGCTTTAGATGCCAAAGTCTGTTGAACAATTTTCCTTTTTATTCGATCCGCCTGTGGATCTGTTTCGACTGTTTTGTGATACTTGATATTACAATTTTATTCAGTTGAAATAAATCTATCTTTTGCTTCCGCTGTGCATTTATATATTGTGTTGTTTGACTATGATGATATCAATTACGTCATGATACTCTCCACTGGGCCCACCGGTGACACGTGGAAATTAGGGGTGTGACATTTTTAAAGTTAAGTCTGGTTACATGGGGTCAACGTGAGGGCATTATTGTCTTTTCCCATCCTCTTTTGATTTCCATTTATTAAAACCCCACCACCACATCCACCGTTGCTCATTCTATCTGCAAATCCGACCACCGCTCCATCACCACCATTCAGAACCATAGCCAAAACCCACCACATCCACCACTGATTAATAACCAACAAATAGCCAAACTCCACTACATCCACCACCCACATACCACCACTAATTAATTGTTTAATCAACCAACAAAAGCATATAAATTAAAGAAATACCCACTAAAAATCAATTCAAGATCTAGTTCCTTTTTTTGTGAAAGAAACCCAAAAATCAAAAACCCACATAAACGATCCATTCAAACCACTAAAAATCAAACCAAGATGTGGTTCTTTTTTGTGAAACAAACCCAAACATCAAACCCACATAAACTGAACCATTCAATCCTAAAAATCAAACCTGGAACCGTGGTGAGAGGCGGTGGCGGAGGTGTTTAAAGGAAGGCAGTGGCGGTGATGTTAAAAGCAGGCGGTGGCCTGGTGGTGGTGATCACCAGTTTAGTAGAGTATATTATAAAAGGACCTCAAAAGTTCATTAGTCCTATTAAATAGTTTTTTAGGACCCTCTTTTACAAGCGTCCCACAGAAAAGGTCCTAAAAAGCCATTTTTGTTGTAGTGTGATGGTCCGGTGGTGTTACAGAACTGAGATTTGAGAAGATGGGCGGCGGTGGCCGGGTGGTGGTGATGGTCGGATGGCGATGACCAGGTGGTAGTTGTGGAGAACAAAGAGAAAAAGGATGGTTGTTTATGGTGAGGTGGTGGTAGAATGATGGTAGCAGCAAGAAGTTTTAGAGAGAGAGATAGAGAGAGAGAGAGAGAGAGAACTGAGAAATACATAAGAGGGAGAAAGAGCGTGAGATTATGAGAGAAACATCTGATTTATTCTTTTGTCATATTTTTATTTTTTTAATTCTTTTTTCTTTTATTTATTAGATATATTTTAAATAAATTGATAAAATTACCAATCTACCCTGATTTAACATTAATATTTAACTGAGTTTAGGGTAAAAGATATAACATGTTACAATTGCATAAATACAGTATGAATCCAATCAACTTTAAAGATAAAGGAAACACTTTGCAATCCGATACAAACATAAAGGACGATTTTTGTAATTTACACTAAATTAAAAGATTGGGGAATTGGCATATAATAATCCTAAATAGACGTCATTCGCCATTGCCAGTTCCACCTTTGAATATTCCCCATGCCAGTCCCACTTTTACTTATTTTTCCTCCACCAGTCCTCAGTTAAAAAAAAAACTAAACAGAGTTAAGTTTTTTTTAATTACAAGCTGACGTTTTCTGGCTTTTGATCAGAACGTGGATACGAGTCGAATGATGTAAAACTTACCTTGAAATTGTGCTCCAAGCGATGAAAACAGTGCTTCAATTCAGGTGTTTAAACTTCCAATTAACAAAAATCAAGTCGTTTGGAGCATCGTTTCGAGGTAAGTTTTACATCAATGGACTTGTATCCTCGTTCTGATCAAAAGCCCTAATACGTCATTTTATAATTCGGAAAAAAAACTTAACTCCGTTAAGTTTAAGTTTTTTTTAACTAGGGACCGGTGGAAGAAAAATAGATGAAAGATGAGACTGGCATGGGGAATATTCAAAGATGGGACTGACAATGGTCAATGACGTGTAATTGAGATTACTACAGGCCAATTCCCATAAAAGAAAACAATGTGTCATATTTTTTAATTTAAGTTAAGTTTTAACGTAAATGAAACGGATATTCAAAATAATAGTTTAAGTTATACCAGTTTTGTTTATATAAATTGAAAAGGGTTTAAATGCGTCATATTTTCTAACTAGTTTAGAATCTCATTTATCACACGTGTAAAATGAAATATAACAAATGAATTTTACATGATAGTGATTGATATGAGGTCGAATAACGGTGGTCGTTTATGTTTAAGTTTAGGTTTTTACTTAACTTTTAATCTCGAATAGCCTACTTTTAATGAGATTTGTGTTTTGCAGGTCTTAAGGTGTAATGCCCCGCGTTTTCATAACTTTCCTAATTTAGAAACGAGTCTTGAAAATCTTTTTTTAGAAACGTGTCCCTTTCGAAAAGGTTAATCGTCGAAAATCCTTTTTCTTTAAATTAGATTCGTTCATAAACATGGTTAGTTATCTATCCTATTTTATTTAATCAATTAAATTAATTAATTTTACTATTTAAAAAAAAAACTTGATTTATTATTACAATACATCATGCCTTGCAAAATAAAAATCCAAGTTTAATTACTTGTAAAAGAAACTTGAATTCTTGTCCTTTATACATGTTAGGCTTTGTTTAATAATAATTACAAATTTAAAAATCAAAAAAATACCTAACTTATACCTCTTGCATACAACAATTGTTTGTAAATAAAAAAAAATCAAATCAAATGGCTGTTAACACTTTCGTGCCTTCATGGCAATTGTATTAATTGTTTTTTTTTATTATTTATTTAAACACTTAACCATGATATCTTAATAGTTAGAGATATGTTTAGTTAACCAAACCTAACCTAATATAACGAGTTATATTAACAAAATATATTTTACAATCGAATGTTTCTATTTTACCCAGTCCCCTCTTAATTAACTATATACCAAATTGTAGGCGATGTCTTTTGGCGCAAAACTTGACGAGTTATAAATCAATATGTTTTTTAAATACCAATTGCTATAAAAATCACATATTATAAATGAGTTATCATACCACTAAAATCTATATGTATTTTTTCGTTTTATCAAAAAGTTTTCTAACTTTTGAGCTTTCACATTAGTTAGTAGCTATACATGCCTTTCTGTGTACATATTAATTTAACTTTACGAAATAATGCTTGTATTATATCCATCAGAGGAGTCGAAATGTGAGGAAGGCCATACATGCCGTTGTGCTCCAAACGATATGGTGCCTGTGGAAATATCCATCAGAGGAGTCGAAATGTTAGGAAGGCCATACATGCCGTTGTGCTCCAAACGATATGGTGCCTGTGGAAAATTCGCAACGATAAGATTTTTAAAGGTAAACCGGGCGTGCCTCAAAGAGAGGTGAAAGATATAAAGGAAGAGTCCTTCCAGAGTTTAAATCAAAGATCAAAGTTCAAGGGGATTTCGAGCCAATTTAATTGCAATATGTAATGTACTGTTTGTTTTCTTTTGATTCTGTTTGTATGGTCCTCAACTGCTGGCTGGGGATTTTCTTTTTAATTTGATATATAAAGTCCGGTTTGCTATTAAAAAAAATCAGAGTACATCTTTATCTTCTCGTTGAACTAATTTGTTGAGAAACAAAGAAATAGAGAGGCAAGGAGATTAATAAACAAAAAGGCTTTGGAAAGGTGAAAACGCTAAAAAAATTTATATAGTTACTGTTCCCAAAGTTATATTTTAAATATTGTGTTTAATATGTGCAATACCTAACCTAATAAGTTAATTAAAAAAAAAATAGAAAGAATGTGGGGCTGTCCACTTCCGATCGCATACAGCCTTTATGGCTAAGTTGGTTGTTGATTTAATTAGTTAACATCACAACATGTCATTTTTTATTTTTTTATTAATTATCATTCTCCTAATGTCACAACTATACACAACACTGAATGTAAAAAAAAAAGGTAAATAACAATTAAGGCTATTTACAGCCATATGGTCGCACTTTTCATGGCTGTTGTGTTTGTCTTTTTTTTAATTGTTTCAACCACCAACAACTTATATTAATCACCAACCACCCAAACCCTAAACTCTTCCCTATAAATACCCACTTATGTCCAGCCATTTTCACACTTTTACAACCCTTAAACACTCTCAAAACCACTCAAAATCGTTGCTGAAAGTTCAGGTTCGGACTGATTCATCGAGCTTTACGAAAATGGGCATAACTTCTTCATTTCTTATCCGTTTTGGTCCATTCTTTTTCCAGAACGCTTGGCTTGACCTTGGCTTCGATTCTAGGGGTGTTTCACAGCAAACAAGTCCCTGGAACTCCGGCAAAAAGGCTTCAAAGTCTACTGTTTAAATTTGTTTTCATTAATATTTATTTAGACATGAGTTTAACTCACTCAAACCTATGTTCTTATGCTTATAACCACTCCTATGGTTAATTAGGCTTAAAAAACAAGGTTGAGACATACAAAATCAGAGGATAATCCTCAAATACTTTCTGTTTTGTTTAGTGTTTTGACCCACAAGTCATGTTCAAGCTTAACGAATGAGTGATTATGGATCAACTTGGGTTATCCAATATAGAATCCCCACATGATTTGATGATTTCTCATAGTATAGCTATTCTTATTATTGTCTTAATATTGTTCAAGACCCTCCTTGGTTGTTCTTACATCAAGTGTAGTGGTGAACACACAAGAGGTGCCTAAATGGGAGCTTGTTCTTCCTACCTCCTACATGACTTCTATGACACATTTGAGGTATCTAAATGAAGACTAAATCTTCTACCTCATGGTTGAAATACTTGTACTAAGGACTTATTAATATATACTACCTAACCTAAATAATATCTATGTACATTCGAACCTTTGATATTGAATTCATGTTCATTTGTCAAAGTAGTAGGACATCATCTAGGACCTAAACCTTGTTATGATTCTTATGAGTGTTCAACTCATGAAAACATTATTATAACCCTCGTGGTTACCAAGTGTCATACAAGTGTTATGTGTTGAAGATGAATATGTTGTTATAATACTTTCATGTTGTTTTATTCCGAATCTCGACTCTAAGCATACTTGAACTTTAACCCTTATACATTCGGATTCTAAACCCCTACTCGTCAACAATTGGATAATCGGAAAGCATATGAAAACTTTGTGAGTACACTCGACCCATTTACATTTTAAACCACTTTTGGGTTGTAACATGTTACCATACAAAAATTACACTTACACCCACTTAAACATACTTTGCGAACTCAATCCGATATACATGCTACTTGTTATGCTTGATAATACATGCTTTATGCCATTACTATCTTATACCCTCGCTTAACAATTATAGCGCTATAGGAGTAGCACACCACCCGACGGGGGATTGTTAGGTCTTTATACTATACGGTCTCGTCACTTTTGTGGCGAGGGATGCTAAATACTAGTGGACACTTTGGGTTTAGACGTAATGATATGTATGCTAATTACCTTGCTTACAAATTGTCATGTGGATTCGAGTAAAATGTTTTTATACTTATGTTATACTATTCAAACCTTGTGTACTCGCCTTTGCTTTTGCATTGACTTTATTTTAACATGTTACAGGTGGATGTAGACGATGCATGGAATCTAGTAGGATTTCTTAGATACACACTAAAAAAATTTGTATTCGTATTGTATTATTTCATTATTTATGTTGTTGTATTTTGTTTCAAAACCTTGTAATTGATTCTTTAGAAATGGAATGAAATGATAATTAAATACTTGTCACAATTCTTAGTGTTATGATGTCTCGAGCAATCTTCACACTTCGTCTCATCCCGATGTTTCCGCCATTGGTTGGGGTGTGACAGATTGGTATCAGAGCCATAACTATAGGGAATTAGGAAAAGTAGGAATGCTTTCACCTAGACTATAGTTTTAGAGCCTTATTCGTATGCTTTGTTTGAACCACTACATGATACCTTATTTGTTACTTATCTATGCTTTTTTTTAAAACATGTATGTTACTCATGTGTAATATTTGACATGTTATTCGTACGCATTAGTGCTTGTTTTATTAGGTGTTAACACTTGTTTCATTGTTTGAATCTTTATGTGTTATTCTTGACATATTTCTCTATGTGATAATACTTGTTTTATTGTTTCATTCTTTATTCTTTATGTACCATTGTTGATATGCTTTCTTATGTGTTTATACCTGTTTGTGTATTCTTTTGACATACACTTTTCCTCATGCATTTTACTCGACTATTCTAAATCCGTAAACCCTCACATTATACAAATGGGACGAATTCACCAAAATAGGCGTGAAACCCACAATTTGGTGAACGACGCTCAATCTATATATTCTTCTTTTTACACGAGATATCGCCATTAAGCTAGGAGTGAAATCCACATCTTAATGGTAAATCTCAAATTTTAAATTCTAGTGGACCCTTGTCAACATGTCGAAACTAAATTTCGACCCGACAAGTACCAACCACACTTAGGATACGAAACCGTCAAGTTAGGGGTGAAACCCGCACCTTGGCGACTAGTTCCACTCCTTGATATTTTTTTTAATCCCGCCAAGTCTCGAAATTTCGATTGATTTGGGACATGTAGTAACCGGAAGGGTAAATACCGTTAACCGACTTGTCGGCGAGAGTATTTTACCTATTAGGCCAAAGCATGCTCCTCAAATTCAAAAGACTTTTCGACCACTTTGGTTAGTCAAAGTTCCGTTTTGGAACACTCCAAACTTTGGTTAAACATGCGTTTCTATTATTCATTTTATACGATACGATCTTTCAAATTTGAATTTACTTTCGATATTCTCTTTTTACACACACAACATATTGAATCTTTTCCATACATTTATGCATATGCATGATTTCATATAATTTAAATTCATAATCCTTGTAACGACAAGTGGAGACATATCATCGAGATAGGAGTGATTTCCTTACCTTGACGATTAACTCCACTCCCCTTTTCTTAAAAACGACCTCACCAACGAGTTAGGTGTGATTCCTTTACCTAGGTGATCGTTTCCAAAACGTCTCTTCAAAATATCTTATTATGCAAACTCGATCATACTTTATACCCAAATTGTTTAATGTTATTCAAAAATACCCACTCATACCGATTTCAAAATACATTGTTTTATCAAACGTACTCCTTATTCTACAATCTATTTTCACTCAACTCATACACGCGAAATTCATAATCATGTCTTAAAACGTTTTATTACTCGAACTTCAAAACCTTACGAAATGCTACCCATCAATTTAATCGGTTCAATGAAACTCTTGCCCATGAACTTCATATTCGACTTAATCACTAAAACATGCTCACCTTCTACTTTTAATCAAAATCCAACCAACCTTTCCTAAATACTTATAAGATTTTATAGAAGTTATATGATTGTTTTACCAAATACCCTTTTCAACATCAACAAATCATTTGTTATTTTTTTTAAATTACTAAGTCCTTTTGCTAAAATTCTCTTCTAAGGATCCTAGTTTTCACAAGGACCTCCTAAATTCATAATTTCTTATTTGATGAAATGAACCTACTTTTTAAACAAAAACCTTTTTCCTACACCAATTTACAAAACACGCGGGCAAGAAGTCTTCATGGGAACCGACAATCTTTGACTTACATGATTTTTTTTTTTTTAACAAAAGTAGCATTTCAATCATTACAAAAATACATTATGCCTAATCAATTAGTACTTTATATCCTCTTACATACACAACTATATTCTACGTTTCAAACCAAGCTCAATCTAATTTTGATAGGATAAATTCAATGTTTCATTTAAACAACTATACACGCATATCATCATACACATTTTGGTCGTTACCTCGCGATAACATCATTTATAACATTCGTATTTACATTCTCGACCTTTTGAACGCTTTTATACACTTAAATCCGTGATGACCCAACATACACTATATACGTAATTTTTATTATTCGTACCTACACTTATATTCATTTGTATTATGCTTATGCTTATACACATACTACTTGTACGTTTTATGGTTATGCTTATACATACACGCGTATCCATACTTAAACTTATGCTCATACTTTCATTCATACTCATGATTCATACATTCGTACCCGTACGCAAGCGTAATCCGAGGGATTCGCTTATGTGGGTCCCATACATACTTAAGCATGGACTTGCTTACATACTACATTCTTACACGTACACATTCTAAAATTCTTTTTATTTATACCCTAATTCATACATAACTAGTACAAGCTATGCGGACCATGCGATGATCAATATAATCGCGGGTGCACACGGGATTATAGTGATTGGCTCATGAGAATCATAGAGTGTACTACTGTGTATGGTAAAACACAGAACGTAACATGACACCAAATACGAAACGGACATAATGTGGTCAAAACATGGTGGATACGCCGCTGGTGCTTCCTATATATAAGTGTTTTCGCCATGTTACCAAACTTTCGTAAAACACGCCATGAGAAATTCAGTGTTTTGCAGACCTATTTAGACCTAATATACAAACTTCAAACAACTCACAAACGCATTATATCCGATTATCCACGATGAGACTTCATTCTTAACACGCTACTTTCATCTATCCAACACTTATGCTATTCTTATGCTTACATTCTTTAGGAGTCAATCGTTCACTTATGTACTCGTATTATTCTCCATTACTCCTTATCCTCTTAAACAAACCAAATTTACAATCAAGTTTGTTTGAACGTTCGAAACCTAACTTACCTCCTTACCTTTAGAACTACCATTCTATTCTGTATTCTCGTGCAAACGTAACTTGTATACCGTTGACACTTTATTTAATATACCAACCGTCTGGTTCCTCTCGATAAACAATTTTGGCAAATATGTGAATTTTTACTATCCTTGGAACTTTCCAAACAAACTATCTCACTTTTCATCAAAATACAAACCATTTTGTACCAAGATTTCCTCTTAACACGACACGTTTCATACGTATACGTCTCCAAATTGATTCAAAGCTATTTAAACTCACACACATGTATACGCTCTTACTTATGCTACATCTCGACTCTTTTAGCCAAGATGCTTGTTCTCCAAAGTCTTCCTCTTCAATAAATTTCGGGACGAAATTTCCTAAAGGAGAGGTGACTGTAACGCCCCGCGTTTTCATAACTTTCCTAATTTAGAAACGAGTCTTGAAAATCTTTTTTTTAGAAACGTGTCCCTTTCGAAAAGGTTAATCGTCGAAAATCCTTTTTCTTTAAATTAGATTCGTTCATAAACATGGTTAGTTATCTATCCTATTTTATTTAATTAATTAAATTAATTAATTTTACTATTTAAAAAAAAACTTGATTTATTATTACAATACATCATGCCTTGCAAAATAAAAATCCAAGTTTAATTACTTGTAAAAGAAACTTGAATTCTTGTCCTTTATACATGTTAGGCTTTGTTTAATAATAATTACAAATTTAAAAATCAAAAAAATACCTAACTTATACCTCTTGCATACAACAATTGTTTGTAAATAAAAAAAAAATCAAATCAAATGGCTGTTAACACTTTCGTGCCTTCATGGCAATTGTATTAATTGTTTTTTTTATTATTTATTTAAACACTTAACCATGATATCTTAATAGTTAGAGATATGTTTAGTTAACCAAACCTAACCTAATATAATATGTGCAATACCTAACCTAATAAGTTAATTAAAAAAAAAATAGAAAGAATGTGGGGCTGTCCACTTCCGATCGCATACAGCCTTTATGGCTAAGTTGGTTGTTGATTTAATTAGTTAACATCACAACATGTCATTTTTTATTTTTTTTATTAATTATCATTCTCCTAATGTCACAACTATACACAACACTGAATGTAAAAAAAAAAGGTAAATAACAATTAAGGCTATTTACAGCCATATGGTCGCACTTTTCATGGCTGTTGTGTTTGTCTTTTTTTTAATTGTTTCAACCACCAACAACTTATATTAATCACCAACCACCCAAACCCTAAACTCTTCCCTATAAATACCCACTTATGTCCAGCCATTTTCACACTTTTACAACCCTTAAACACTCTCAAAACCACTCAAAATCGTTGCTGAAAGTTCAGGTTCGGACTGATTCATCGAGCTTTACGAAAATGGGCATAACTTCTTCATTTCTTATCCGTTTTGGTCCATTCTTTTTCCAGAACGCTTGGCTTGACCTTGGCTTCGATTCTAGGGGTGTTTCACAGCAAACAAGTCCCTGGAACTCCGGCAAAAAGGCTTCAAAGTCTACTGTTTAAATTTGTTTTCATTAATATTTATTTAGACATGAGTTTAACTCACTCAAACCTATGTTCTTATGCTTATAACCACTCCTATGGTTAATTAGGCTTAAAAAACAAGGTTGAGACATACAAAATCAGAGGATAATCCTCAAATACTTTCTGTTTTGTTTAGTGTTTTGACCCACAAGTCATGTTCAAGCTTAACGAATGAGTGATTATGGATCAACTTGGGTTATCCAATATAGAATCCCCACATGATTTGATGATTTCTCATAGTATAGCTATTCTTATTATTGTCTTAATATTGTTCAAGACCCTCCTTGGTTGTTCTTACATCAAGTGTAGTGGTGAACACACAAGAGGTGCCTAAATGGGAGCTTGTTCTTCCTACCTCCTACATGACTTCTATGACACATTTGAGGTATCTAAATGAAGACTAAATCTTCTACCTCATGGTTGAAATACTTGTACTAAGGACTTATTAATATATACTACCTAACCTAAATAATATCTATGTACATTCGAACCTTTGATATTGAATTCATGTTCATTTGTCAAAGTAGTAGGACATCATCTAGGACCTAAACCTTGTTATGATTCTTATGAGTGTTCAACTCATGAAAACATTATTATAACCCTCGTGGTTACCAAGTGTCATACAAGTGTTATGTGTTGAAGATGAATATGTTGTTATAATACTTTCATGTTGTTTTATTCCGAATCTCGACTCTAAGCATACTTGAACTTTAACCCTTATACATTCGGATTCTAAACCCCTACTCGTCAACAATTGGATAATCGGAAAGCATATGAAAACTTTGTGAGTACACTCGACCCATTTACATTTTAAACCACTTTTGGGTTGTAACATGTTACCATACAAAAATTACACTTACACCCACTTAAACATACTTTGCGAACTCAATCCGATATACATGCTACTTGTTATGCTTGATAATACATGCTTTATGCCATTACTATCTTATACCCTCGCTTAACAATTATAGCGCTATAGGAGTAGCACACCACCCGACGGGGGATTGTTAGGTCTTTATACTATACGGTCTCGTCACTTTTGTGGCGAGGGATGCTAAATACTAGTGGACACTTTGGGTTTAGACGTAATGATATGTATGCTAATTACCTTGCTTACAAATTGTCATGTGGATTCGAGTAAAATGTTTTTATACTTATGTTATACTATTCAAACCTTGTGTACTCGCCTTTGCTTTTGCATTGACTTTATTTTAACATGTTACAGGTGGATGTAGACGATGCATGGAATCTAGTAGGATTTCTTAGATACACACTAAAAAAAATTTGTATTCGTATTGTATTATTTCATTATTTATGTTGTTGTATTTTGTTTCAAAACCTTGTAATTGATTCTTTAGAAATGGAATGAAATGATAATTAAATACTTGTCACAATTCTTAGTGTTATGATGTCTCGAGCAATCTTCACACTTCGTCTCATCCCGATGTTTCCGCCATTGGTTGGGGTGTGACATAAGGAGTTTAAGGAGCTTTTCGAGCGCTTTACAGACATATGGGGCAAAAAACGGACCACCGGGACGCGAAACGGATCAATTGGGACCAAAGGATGCGAAAAACAGAAGTTTGGAAATCAGGGCACCGTCACCGACACTGTGGAGGGCCGTCGGCGACGCCCTTTACAAATCCCGTTGCTATAAAATGGCCGTAACCAGTGGTTTAATGCATCGCGTGGGTTTCTGAATTTCTGGGCAGCGTCGCCGACGGGTCACCAGGCTGTCGGCGACGGTCTCTCGTGCCTGGCGACACAAATTTGTTGATCTTGGTTGTTGAAACGTATTAAAAGGTTTTTGATCATATCAATTCGACAGTTACACTTTGTTTTTGAACGAGGGAAGCATCTTGGAGCCAAAACCTATCACCATTATCACTCCTAATCCATCTCTTGCACCATTGATCATCCGAATCAACCGATTCCATCATCAAATTCATCATCACCACCATTCCCAAACCCTAGTTCCTCCATTCATCCATCCTCTCATCACCATCACCATCATCCACCAAAACCCTAACCATCATCCTTCCATCATTCTCCAAGTTTCAAGATGACCAATTTCAAGTTCTCAACATCCGGTGATCAAGTCCCTTCGATCATGAGCAGCTAATTTCTTGGAGGTTTCACCCCGGTGTAGACTTGTGTAAGATTAAGGTTTTATTATGTGATTGATGTTTGGTTTGTAACAAATTGAATTGCGTTTAAATCTTTAGACAATTGTTCTACGTTTGTATTGAATTTACGAATTGTCGAGTGAATGATTAACTTTGACTTTGTGAAACGAATACACGTATTTATGCCTTGTCTTTTGATAGGATTTACAAGTCCAAGGTAACGAAGTGCATCGTGGTCTGTTGTCTATAATGTTGATAGCGATTGGCACCTAAGCTTTGTGAATTTTAATCCGTTAATGAACTAATTCGATTAAACCAAATTAAAACGTGTAGTAATCTTAGGTCTTGCATTTGTTGAACCAACCTTGTTACTACATCTTATTTCATAATTGTTAATCAAGTTTTCTTGCAATTGTTTAATTTCTAGTAAAGTAAAAAAAAATCTAAAAGATCGAAAAATGTAAAAAATAAAAAAAATCTAAAAATTCAAAAGAAATTCAAAAAAAAAATAAAAAAATAAAAAAATATAAAAACAACTAAAAAAATCAAAAAAATTGTAAAAAATTCAAAAATTTCTAAAAAGTCAAAAAATTTTAAAAAATCCTAAAAAATCTAAAGTATCTGAAAAATAAAAAAAAATCTAAAAATAAAAAAAATGTATAAATAAAAAACAACTAAAAAATAAAAAACTTGAAAAAATAAAAAAAAGTATAGACTTCAAAAAAAAAAATCTAAAAAAACCTAAAAAAAATGTAAAAAAATCAAAAAGGTAAAAAAACAAAAACATAAAAAATAAAAAATTCTAAAAAATAAAAAATCTAAAAAAAATCAATTTCACATATCCCTGTCTTTTTTTTTTTCTTTTGAAATCGGAAATCAATTTCATATTTCGATTAATTTCCGAAATCGGGAAACCAATTCAATTGCTATCTCAAAACACCACAAACGGGAAAATTCAACTAACCGATGAACAACATTGCAAAAGCGAAGACAATGCATATCGATAAAGTAGCTCAATTCTTCATCTATTCATGGAATGCATCCGTGGAAAAGAAAGCTATAAATTAATAATGTATTAGACAATATAAATTTATATTTTCTAATGAACAAAAACGATAATGCTCCTTTGACTGGTCATAAATTATTAACACACAAAGTAAAACCTAAACATCAAGTATATCAAACTTTTTTTTTTTTTAACAATAGCTTGAATTAAAGTTAATTGACCTTTTTGATTCATTATGTACCAACACGTGAAGCATCTATTTTGTTCGACGACCACCAACGACGATTTTTGAGAATTAGTGGATATGGAATTTTTTTTATTTTTTTTTTGTTTTTTTAGCCTCTTTATTCCTTCGGGGTAGATCTAAGGTTGTCTACAGCATATCCTTCTCAGAACTTACCTTAGTTTTTATATCAACCCTCCTAAAATATTTAGAACACCCCTACACGTCCTAAAATACACCCCGTATACAAAAAGTGGGCCCGAAATACCTTTATTTTAATAAAAATCAAATAAAAACAATAAAATATGTCTGTCGCGGGACGTGACAGACTTCACTTAATCCATCACGGGGCGCGAGCGCCTGGCCACCAGGCCGCCTCCTGAGCTGCCACGTGTTAAGTGCGTGTCGAAGCTAGTAGCCGAGTCAGCCAAGCTAGGGCCAACCCTAGCCTAGCTCGCGGGGCGCGACGACCCCCTTTGTCTCTGTCGCGGGGCGCGAGGAACCAGGCGAACAACCCTATAAATGGAGGGCTTCGGCCTTCGGTCCACACCGTTCATTTTTGATATTTCCCTCTCAATTTCTACATAGCAATTATAATACTCGGGTGTTATACCCACTAAAATAGTGAAGCTCTGCCTTTATGTAAGTATCATAACCCCCAGTTACGTATTAGATACGCTGCGCGATTGATCTAGTGCTTCGTAATGCATGTCGAGGCTTTGCCTGACTCAGTCGTTGGAGTTCTGTCTCAGGGAGGGTATAACTAATGTAAATTGGGTTATTATACTAACGCATGTGCATTGTTTTAATTAATAGATTATAACCAGGAAGTCACAAAGGAAATACCTAAAATAGCAATGTTAGTAATCTCCTTTTTGTAAACTGTTTTTACAAAACCTCAAATGTTTAAATTATATTTCACAGTGATTGAGTATTTGTAATTCTACAATTATCGTCGGTATGTTGGGGTTTTGTACACAAAATTTGTTACTACACTGTGAGTAGTAACACTACCACCAATCAGGATTGACAGTACCGTTGGTGGTAATTAAAGTAGATGTAAATAAATGTAATTGCTTGATTGCCCTAAATGCTGTAAAATGATAAAGCTTTTTTTGATTAAATTGGGATTCACTCGCCAGTATTTCTTGCTGATAAAATGTTTTTAAACGCGGTTCAGTTAACAAAATGTGAAAGCTAATTATAAGCCAGCTGGATAGCACTGAAGGCTTGAAAAAGTGGCTATAAAAGTTACCTAAATAAAGAAGATGTTTTATTTCAATAAATTAGGGTTTATCCCTATAAACATGTTTGTAATGGAAACTTAGGAAATTCCTATGTGTTTATTGTTATAAAAATGTAGTATTTTACTCTGATAAAATATTTCCTAACTACGGTCCTGATGTAAATTCCGCTGCCAAATTGATAAACACCGATACCACTGATACTGGTTCGCGGCCGCCCGTTCCCAGAGTTAGGGGCCGGGGGTTGCGATAGAGATTGGTATCAGAGCTACAGCCACTGATTTCAGCCACAGAAGTGTTCTGCTGACACCAAAATTTTATCCATTATGTTAGGAAATAATCTACGTGGTTACGTGCATATCTGTATATTGTTGTTTTGTGTTATTTGACAATTTGTTAGTTTAAAGTATGAGTGATCAAGGTCTGTCAGACGCCTATCGTCAACTGTCTAGTTTTCCTAGAGATGAAGGAACTTCTTCCCAGCCTACCCACTCGGGGTATTCAGCTGACACAGAAGAGGGGATTTTCATATTCAAAGCGCAATCCGAAGAGCCATTATCTACCAAAAAGAGAGGATGGTTCAGTCGGGGAGCACACAAGCGTAGGAAAAGAATGAGGAAGTTACAACAGCAACGAGCTTTAGCAGCTGTAAATAGGGAGATGAATGCCCAGACTCAGGATATAATCAATAGACGATTAGCCAATTTCCACATACTAGCTACAACAGCCGCAGACCCAAATTTGAATAAATCATTGCACCCCAGCCACTACCCTTGTTCCCAACTCAACCCATGGAAATAGAACCTAACCCAGGAGACCAGATTCCCGTACCTGCCTTCAACCCAACCGAAATCCCTAGAGTCCCAGTACCCCACCCTCCAGATTATGTCCCATGGTTTGACGACTGTAGGGATTATCGAGATCTCTACCCACAGGAGGAGTCCATACAAAACCCAGTAGCACCTTACCCAAACCTTGACCCTCTAGATCCCTACTAGGATAATGACCAATATATTCGGGAGATCTTAGAGAACCCATACTGATGCGTGTCGTGTGTTATAGGTTTTTATATATATTTTAAGCCCTTTTACACTTTTTAGCCAAGTTTTAAATTTATAAAACACGATACTTACTAACACTAAACATACATATGGGCAAGTGCACCCATCGTGGACGTAGTATAGTGTTGGTAAGATACCGAGGTCGTCCAAGGACACAAGAGCTTTTAGTACTAGTTTATCCTCAACCTCTAATCAAATCAAAAAGTTAGAAAAAGGTTTTAAACTAGAAAAATAAAACTAACTAAAATGCTGAAAAATAAAATAAAAGTAAAACAGATAGACAAGATGAATCACTTGGATCCGACTCGTGTGTAGTGTAACCTTTGATTATTTCCGCATTTTTACACATTTTAAGAGAATATCTTAGTTATTGTAGTAGGCCCCTCTTTTGAAGGTGACGTTACCCTCAGCCCAGTAGTTTGAGTCAGCAAGGATAAAACCCTAAAGGTTCGGATTATTGAAAGACAATTAATTAAGTTATTAATGCATAATATGGTAGGCCCCTCTTTTGAAGGTGACGTTACCCTCGGCTAAGTTGTCTGAGTCAGCAGGGATACAGTCCTAAGTAGCCGGGTTAAAGTTTTAATAGTAGTTTAACTTATGAGGGGGTCAAAGAGTTTGGACCCCCGCCATCCAATACCGTTGGGTATCGATGGAGGTCCTACTAAATTTGACCCGGGTCCTTTGCAGGATCTATACACTGAACAATGGCAAGACTCTTACCAAACTATTCCCTTAACCCCCGACCAGGTAGCCAACATATCTCCGTATAGACCGTGGAGATATGAATGGTGAAAATCTTTTATTTTATATAGACAGTAAAATAATGCCAAGACACCACAGACAAATGATAAGGAAGAATCACCTTCAACATAAGAAACTAGTTATTAAAGTCATTAATACATAACCAAATAAAAAGTGCGAAAAGATTAAAAATAAAAAGTATTACACTAAACACTTGTCTTCACCAAGTGATGTAAGAGACTTAGGCAAACATGGCCTTTGATTGTCAAGAACTCTTACGATCAATCTTGGATCCCGAGACGACTCACACACTCTATGATGGACAATGGATGATGGTGGTGGATGATGGTGTTGTGATGGTGGTGGGTGGTCGTGTAGGATCGTTTATTGACCCGAACGAGTCGTTCAGATGTTGTCTCTTGCGTTTCAGATGCGGAATAATAAGAAATGCAAGTAGATATAGCTTGTTCTTCCTCCTAACTGCTTGTTTTATTGATTTGAAACGTTTTACAGCGCAATCGTCACACCAGCAGAGCTTCGGCGTGGAATCCGACAATCACCATTACTGATTCGCTCATGGCTACATCTATATATAGGCAGTTGGGTCCGCTTATGTGTCACATGACCATAAGAGCGGACCAGCTTAGTCCACATAAGCGGACCATCATGCCAAATAAGCGAACCTAGTACTCTATGTCACTATGAGCGAACCTAGCATATAAAACCTATACAGACTCCTGTTTTCTCGTATTACGTGCCCTATGCTATACAATACGATATAAGACCTGATCCTAGACACCTAGACGCAATGAACAGATGTAGTGCACTAACAGACTCCCCCTCAGATGTTGATGGAGTCGCCAATACACCCTGACAGCGAAACTGACTTCACATCTACAGTCTAGATCAGTCTCTGGGCTTTTCTTTCTCTCTATTTTCAGACTCTCCCTCTCGATTTACTAGCATTCTTTTGTTCTTCAGTAACATCTTCAGGATCGTTGTCTGGCTTTAAAACACTCTAATTCTCTTGATCAGATCTCTTGATTCCTTAAGTTCATCAGCATCAATGATAGACGTGATCTTTAGGATCAGAATCTGACTCTACTCATTCTTTCAGGATTGATTCTCAGAATAGAAACTTGACTCTCTTCCATCAGAGATCTTCAGATATTGAAACCTGGCTACCCGCACAATCTCAACCCCGAAATAAATTTCCTTTCACAAACATTTCAAACAATTGTGCATCTACACATGACTACTCTCATATGACTATGATGAACCTCTTGAAGAAGGTAGATTAACAAGAAGGTAGATTTACAAACAAATTTTTGTGAGTTCGTGTAAGAGGATCATATCAGTTTATGAGACAAATCACCAACACCGTTAAGCTTGATTACATTTTAAGCTTTAAACAATTTACCTAGATTGTCAGTATGTTTGTCCACTTAAATTTTCAACACAAATTTCAATTGATTCGAGATACGATATTAATGTTTTAGAGACTTAAACTTAATTGTGTATCACTCCACTTGAATATACTCCCGTATCCAGATCCCAAATATTCAGTCTTACAGGTGAGTATACCACAGCTGATATCTGTAAAGGGGTTAGGTGCGTAACCGTGAGAGCTCAGGTCAGAACTTCCGTTCAGCAGAGAGATGACGGCTCGACTTTTGGTGGGTCCCCTTTAGAGGATCTTTTTTACAGCAGCAATGACTATCAATTTTATTGTTTCATCGATTTGCTGAGGGCAAAGCTTATGTTTCAAAGCTTTAGCAGAAAGTATTATCCGGGGACTAGGTCAGAACTTCCATTCAGCAGAAGTCCCGGGATAATACCCCAGATATCACTGAGTATAAAGACCTAGTATCTCAGAATATGGGACCTTTCAAACAAGATTTCGAGGGTTACCCATATATCCAAGAATAGTTACCCACGAATTAAGCAAGTTTGAATTAGGTTTATATCTCGTTTCAACTTACTAAATGTGCGAAAATCTACTGACACATCCGCAGTAAGATCGTTTATCACATTTAAACTTTCCAATTCTTTAGCATGTTGTGATAGTCCACTGATGTACTATCATTTCCTCTTTTTCACAACAAAACTCATTTTTGATTTTATCATGTTTTTGACTTTTTCAAATTTTCTAATGTTTTTGTGTTTTCTGAAATTTCTTATATCTGCAGAAAACCTCCTTCCAAGCTCTGATACCACTTGTAGGATCGTTTATTGACCCGAACGAGTCGTTCAGAGGTTGTCTCTTGCGTTTCAGATGCGGAATAATAAGAAATGCAAGTAGATATAGCTTGTTCTTCCTCCTAACTGCTTGTTTTATTGATTTGAAACGTTTTACAGCGCAATCGTCACACCGGCAGAGCTTCAGCGTGGAATCCGACAATCACCATTACTGATTCGCTCATGGCTACATCTATATATAGGCAGTTGGGTCCGCTTATGTGTCACATGACCATAAGAGCGGACCAGCTTAGTCCACATAAGCGGACCATCATGCCAAATAAGCGAACCTAGTACTCTATGTCCCTATGAGCGAACCTAGCATATAAAACCTATACAGACTCCTGTTTTCTCGTATTACGTGCCCTATGCTATACAATACGATATAAGACCTGATCCTAGACACCTAGACGCAATCAACAGATGTAGTGCACTAACAGGTCGGTGAAGTGTGAGAGAGGTGGTGTGCCAAGGGATGAGTTGCAAGTGAACCAAGCACTCCTATTTATAGGCTGAACAGAAGCTCGGGCACGGCCCCGTGTCCATTGGGCACGGCCCCGTGTCCATCCTCCTCTCTTTCTTCATTAATTGCAGTTTGTCTGCATTAGTTGACCACGCCCCCGTGTCCGCTGAGCACGACCCCGTGTGCAGAAGCATATCTGTACTATCAAGATTTGTCTGGATTCTGCAAATCTTATAGTTGACCACGGCCCCGTGTCCGCTGAGCATGGCCCCGTGGTAGGCGATGGAAGCTTCTACAACTTTGTCTTTTCTGCTGACACTTGGGCACGCCCCCGTGCTCACTGAGCACGGGGCGTGTTCAGCCTTCTGTTCTCTTGTTTTGCTTGGGAAGATGCTGTCGGGGGGTCGGGCATGCCACGTTTGTTCCTTTTCTTGTAATTTTGTTAGATTTAGCTGCCTTTTTGCTTCTTTTGTTTATTTGAGCTCATTTAATCATGAAACTACAAAAGGAAGACAAAAACACACTTTTTCCAACATTAGTACTAAAAAAGGTTAGTTTTATGCCACAATTGATGTAATTTATATGTTGCATTTTGTGCACATCAAATACCCCCACACTTGAATCTTTGCTTGTCCTCAAGCAAAACTCTTTATAATGTGGCTTTACACTCCCAAATGGAATTGGTAGAAGAGAAGGTTTTTGGGTTTGTCATAGAGTGCGGGATTTCCAAGATTCATTATTAAGTTTTATTTTTGTTTATTTACAATCCTATTCGTCATGATTTGTTAAAAACGTTTCATAAGATAAATTACTTATTAGGGCATAACATGCCTTTTTTTTAAATTCCATTTATATAAAAGTTCACATACCTCACGGGGGATCACTAAACACTCGGCTGAAGGTGTATTTTTAGTGAATCACTCGAGAGCGGCATGAAACTTACTCCTACCATATGCTTGCCAAGTAATCAATCCTCCTCCTTTTTAACTATAGACCTTTGTAAATATCAAGAGGACTTTTTGGGTGAAGGGTTAGGCTTGGGCTAAAGGTGGGTGGTTGGGTTAATGGTTAGTAAAGGGGCGAAAAGCATAAAAAAGCGTCGGTTTTCATAAGACTTGATATTTTTCAAAACTCTTTTTATTTTGATGAAGCATTTCAAACAAAGTTACTTTTGATAAACTTGTTTGTTTATTTCTTTGGCTTCATTCTCATTTTTTTAAGTCATAAGGGAAACCGAGCTTTGTTACTAAAATAAAGGGTTTAAAAGGAAAAAGGTTTATGTGGGTAAAAGGTGTTTGAATTGGGTTAAGAAACGAAAAGGTTTAGGCTCAAAGGGGTTAACTAGGGGGATTTTAGGTAGGTGGTAAAAAGAAAAATAATGGTGTAGAAATAAAAAGGGTTAGTCCTAATGCCTCCATTATTTACTTACTTGGGTTTAAGTTGGTAAGGACCGGGAATGCATTGTCGTGGCAAGTTCTAGAGTTGTAAGAACCAAGCGGCTATTCACACAAGAAACGAAAAATGAGCATTTAGTTTAAAGATATGTATTTGTATGCTCAATAAAGGCTCAAAACTCACTTTTGTGGGAATGGGTTTTTAGGTGATCAAGTATATATAATCAAATTTTAACTAGGTTTGTCATGCCGTTTCATAATTTTCTTATGTTGGTTCTTTTTATCACGACGTTATCGGTTGTAAATTTGTAAAAATATAACCTTTTTAGAATTTTGAAATTCCCAACTTAAACTTAGACAAGTAAAAAAAATGAAATGATTAGCGGTTCCAATAGAGTTTTGTGTAAGGCTTGTTAATTAGGACTTGCAAGATTCAAAGTTTTAGCATCCCCCCTCCCCACCACACTTAAATTACATATTGTCCTCAATGTGTCCCAAAAATAAGTTTTTAGGTTGATTGAATGTGTAAAAAGGTGTGAAAAAGCAAAATTTCATGTTTCTGGGCGCCTGGGCACGGCCCCGTGTCGGATAAACACGACCCCGTGTTCAGGTGCTAGTAACGAAAACTTACTGAAGGTGGACACGGGGACGTGTTGGCTGGGCATGACCCCGTGTCGGGCAAATATCTGCAGAATTTTAACAAACAACAAATCTGGGAGGTGGGCACGGGGGCGTGTCGGCCGGACACGACCCCGTGTAGACAATCTGCAAAGGTGAAAAACAGGTTTCTGGCTCCGGTTTTCCTGTCCCGGCTTTAGTAGTACTAATGTTTAGTACTCTAAGCCTCATATGTACCTGTTTTATCAATAAATACCACACCAAACCATAGCAAACATCCTAGATTACCAGGTTCAACATCCAAACCACAAAGTTAAAAATAAAAACAAAAGCAGAAAATAAAAATAGTTAGAGGGAAAGTAAATTGTTCAACACTCGGCACGCAGGCCGGAAATTGTTCGATAGAAAAGAGGGGTTAACCTGTGGGATTACCAACCAGCTGCTCCTGCTCCTACTCCACCCGCCTAGTCCATGTCTTCATCATCGTCATCACCTCCTCCTCCATGCCCTGCCATGTACTCCCGGATGTTCCCGATGTCATTTTGAATATCGGAGATGTTTCTCTCAATGGCTCCGACCCGGTTGTATGTTTTGTTGGCGAGGTTGTAGGTGTTCCTGGTGCACATAAGGTTTTCCTGCAACAGATCATGTAAACTTTGAAAGTTAGGAAAACCACCTCCTTGTGAGGAAGATTGGCCCGGATCACCGTGAGGCTGGTACTGGTAATGGGGAGGTTGTTGAAACTGTGGAGCGTGAAGGACTAGCGCCTCTTGCGGGTTCCATGCATGCCCTTGCATCCTCTGGAAGCTAACCGACCCGCCTTCCGCCTCATAGATTAGGTTCATGGAGTGGCAGATGTGTACATCCACTCTTCCCGACCATGGGCTCCTTTTGAAAGACCTAGGTATGTTCACGAAGTGCTTGAAGAGACGGTATATCCACCCCCCGAAGAAGATAGGGGTTGGTGCAGTAGCAAGCCGGTTCCAATGCATGTTTCGGAGCAGGAGATAAGGAACATCGAGGGGTCTTCGGGTATGAATGCAGTGAAGGATTATCAAATCTCTCAACCCAACAACGCCACCGCTATCATGCCTTTGGCTAAGAGAGTAACCGAGGACCCTATGGATGTATCGGTAGAGTGGGTCCCTCAACTTAGTACTCTTAGGGGCTGTTTGGTAGCCTCTTAATAACCATTCAGATGCTACATCTTAATGGTTTAAAACCTCTGAATGAATAGGTAACCTCAAGTCTGAATGGTTAAGAGGTAACCTCTGAATGGTAAATCATCACATGTCACATTTTTCTACCTTCTCATTGGTAAAATTCTTAATGGTTCCATTCAGAGGTAGCCTCTTAATGACCATTCAGAGGCTACCAAACGACCCCTTAGTGCTGCTTGGGTTCTAGTTCCCTTCACCAATCTGAGCCTACGCGACTTGGCGTTCGTTCTCATCCAAATCCCGCACCCCTCCGGTGTTCTCCTCATTACCCGCATCTTCTTCCGCAAATAGCCCAACTGTCGACCCAAACTGTGCCATTAAAATCGAGTACCGAGTTCCACCACATCTGAATTGCACCCCATCATTGTCGAAAGGGTCGCTCCTTGAATTGAACGTGAAAGTGTTATAGAACTCCATAGTGCACTTGTGGACTGATCGAAGTCGAGTGGTTAGAGAAATCCTTAGAGGGCCGGTAACGAGGTTGTTGAACTGGTCAAGTTGGTTCACCAGTGCTAACAGGTCCATACATGCTTGTCTTGGGTATTCTTCCGGTCTTGTTTGAACTACGTCGTATCTTGCTCTAGCATCGAGCTCATTGGCGTTGAACCTTGTGAACTTCTTTGATATCTGAAAGAATACACCAAAAAGTTAGCACGAAATGGTGAAATTTTCGGAGAAAACTGAAAACAGTGGGTTGGACACGGCCCCGTGCTCAGCGGGCACGACCCCGTGTCTAGGTGTCTCTTACTCAAAATTTTCATTTTTCGACCCGGTTTCGAAAACTTGAAAATATTTGGTCAAGTATGTGCGGTTTTCCCCGAAAATGAAACCCCAAATGCCGTTTATCCCAAAACAAACCGTTTACCCCCTTCAATTTTATCTTTTTCGGTTCAAAAACAAGGGTTTGGGGTTTTTGCGAGAAATCGGGCAAATCTATGAACTATACAAGTGGGTTTACTTCCCATAACATTAATCTAAACTAATGCAAACAGATTTATTCAAAAATTTGAGGTTCGATCCGGATGAACTTCAAGAACCCTAGATTTTTCCCCAAAATTTTGAGGTTTTAACTACATGCAAGTAACTAATCTAACTACTAATGGTGATAGAATCATACCTTGATGTTGTTAGAACGAGAGGAGACGTCGAATTTTTGCAGAAAATCGCCCGAACCAGAGCGTTTTGTGGGGAAACGGGGCGTGTTGAAATGAAGAAACTGTTTTGAAAGGGGTTTTATCCCGACAGTTGCGCGGACACGACCCCGTGTTTAGCGGACACGGCCCCGTGCCGAGCAACTTTTTTCTTTTCTTTTTTTTTAAGTGCTCATGTGAGTGCCCTGTTTTCCCAAAACTCGGTTAGAAGACTTACCAGTTTCGATGTTTATCCGCTTGTTCGTAACTTACCAGGTATGATGTTGATGCTTATACTCGTCGATCGTTTGAAGTGAGATTTCCTCCTCCTCATCCTCAATGAATCCTTGGTAGAGTTTCAGCCATTGGCCATTGACTTTGAATGGAATTCCATTCCGAGATTTAATTTCTACTGCACCGTGTGGGAAAATATGGGTGATAGAAAAAGGTCCTGACCACCTAGATTTTAATTTTCCAGGAAATAGTCGAAGTCGTGAATTAAACAAAAGAACTTGATCCCCTACTCGAAATTCATTAGGTTTAATATGTCTATCATGCAAGTTTTTCATTCTTTCCTTATAAATTTCAGAGTTAGAGTATGCATAATTCCTTAATTCGTCTAATTCATTCAATTGACAAAATCGATTTTTACCTGCAAATTCTAAATCTAAGTTTACATTTTTTATTGCCCAGTAGGCCTTGTGAGCCATTTTTACCGGCAAGTGACAACTTTTTCCATAGACGAGCTTATATGGGGTTGTACCTATTGTTGTTTTATAAGCAGTTCGAAAAGCCCATAAAGCGTCATAATTTATCAGCCCATTCCTTTTTATTTAATCCTATGGTTTTTTCAAGTATTTGTTTTAAGCCTCTATTAGTCACTTCGACTTGTCCGTTTGTTTGAGGGTGATATGCTGTAGAGATCTGGTGATAGACCCCATATCTTGTTAAATTTTTTTCAAGTTGATGATTACAAAAATGGGTACCTCTATCACTTATTAATGCTTTAGGTGTTCCAAAACGAGAGAATAATTTTTTCAGAAATCTTACCACAACTCTTCCATCATTTGTTGGAAGTGCCTCGGCCTCGGCCCATTTAAACAAGTAGTCGACTGCCACAAATATATATTTGTTTCCTTTTGATGGTGGGAAGGGTCCCATAAAGTCGAGTCCCCACACATCAAAAATTTCACAAACAAGAATGCCATTTTGTGGCATTTCGTTTTTGGAAGAAATATTACCGGTTCTTTGGCAGGCGTCACATGTCTTGACAAGACTTTGGGCGTCTTTGTAAATGGTTGACAATAAAATCCTGAATCAAATACCTTTCGTGCGGTACTAGCGGCACCATGATGTCATCCGTATGGACCTTCATGACAATGACAGAGAATTCTTCTTGCTTCACTACCATGTACGCACCTTCGGATGAGTTGATCAGCACACATTTTGAAAAGATAAGGATCCTCCCAAAAGTAATGCTTTACATCAGCAAAGAATTTCTTTCTTTGGTGATGTGGCCATCCTTTGGCGATTATACCGCTAGCTAAGTAGTTAGCGTAGTCGGCATACCATGGCTCTTGTCTATATTCCACCATTTCCAGGGACTCTGTTGGAAATTTTTCGTTGATTTGCTCGTCCCTGGTTGCCTCCAAAGCTGGGTCTTCTAGGTGTGAAAGGTGATCTGCTGCGGTATTTTCTGCTCCTCTTTTGTCTTTGATTTCAATATCAAATTCTTGGAGGAGTAGAATCCACCGAATCAAACGCGGTTTAGCATCTTGTTTCTTGAAAAGGTATCTAATGGCAACATGATCTGTATAGACTATTGTTTTAGAAAGAACAAGATAAGAGCGAAATTTATCAAAAGCAAATACCACAGCTAGTAATTCTTTTTCAGTTGTCGTGTAATTTTCTTGTGCACCGTTAAGTGTTTACTAGCATAATAAATTGGGTGAAAATGCTTTTCTTTTCTTTGTCCCAAGACAGCTCTAACTGCAAAGTCACTTGCATCACACATGATTTCGAAAGGTAATTTCCAATCAGGCGCTATCATGATAGGTGCATTGACTAGCATTTCCTTTAGGGTTAGAAATTCTTGATTGCAATCCTTGTCAAAGATGAAAGGCGCATCTTTTTCAAGTAATTTTGTTAGAGGTCTTGAAATTTTTGAAAAGTCTTTGATAAACCGTCTATAAAATCCCGCATGCCCTAAGAAACTTCTAATAACTCTAACGGAGGATAGGGGTGGTAATCGAGAAATAGTGTCTATTTTGGCTCGATCAACCTCCATTCCTTCGTTTGAGATTTTGTGACCGAGTACTATTCCCTCCGTTACCATGAAATGGCATTTTTCCCAGTCAAGGGCGAGGTTAGTTTCCTCACATCGGGATAGCATTCATTCAAGGTTATCGAGGCATTGGTCGTACGAATCTCCAAAGATAGAAAAGTCGTCCATGAAGACTTCCATTGTCTTTTCTATCATATCATGGAAGATGGCCACCATGCAACATTGGAATGTAGCGGGGGCATTACATAGACCAAATGGCATGCATCGATAAGCAAAAGTTCCGTAGGGACATGTGAATGTTGTCTTTTCTTGGTCTTCGGGTGCTATCGGGATTTGAAAGTAACCTGAAAAACCATCCAAGAAACAATAAAATTTATGGCCGGATAATCTTTCTAACATTTGGTCAATAAAGGGCAAAGGAAAGTGATCTTTCCTTGTTGCTTCATTTAACCATCTATAGTCTATACATACTCTCCATCCTGTGACGGTTCTCGTTGGTATTAATTCATTCTTTTCATTAGCTATTACCGTCATACCTCCTTTCTTTGGAACTACTTGAATGGGACTTACCCAAGGACTATCGGAGATAGGATAAATAAGTCCGGCGTCAAGTAATTTGATGACCTCGTTTTTAACCACTTCTTGGAAATTTGGATTTACTCTTCGTTGTGGTTGTATTACCGATTTGTAGTCATCGTTCATTAGAATTTTGTGCGTGCATATGGAAGGACTTATTCCTTTAATATCTACAAGCTTCCAAGCGACCGCATTTTTATGTTTTTTCAAAAGTTTAATTAATTTTTATTTTTCTAAATTACTTAATTTAGACGAAATAATTACAGGAGATTTACCATCTTTGTCTAGAAAAGTATATTCCAAACCTTTCGGAAGTTCTTTGAGCTCAAGAGGTGGGTCTTTGGGAGACTCCTTATTTGGTTGCTCATTTTGATCAAGAACTTTAAAAGTTTGTTCTATGGTGACCCTTTCTTCAACAAAGTGGTCTATCTTTTCACTTGTATCGGGTGGCTCATCTTCATCTTCAATTAGGGGGTCATTATTGCCAAAAGGATATTTCATTGAGCGCTCAAGATCTATGCTCCTTTTGAATGCCCCTAATTGAAGAGGTAGGTTGTTATATTTCCGGTTTTTCAAAGTTCATGAGTTTTTATAAAGGGTCGTCCCAACACTAGAGGAGCGTCATCAAGGATGACAAAGTCGGTTGGGATTACCATTTGATTTGTTTGAACCAAGATATCCTCAACTACACCGATTGATTTTAATACTTTCCGATTAGATAGAAAAATGGGTATTTGAAGTGGAGAAAAATCACTAATAATTTTTCGAAAATGTAATTAGGCATTATGTTAACACAAAGATCTTTATCAATTGTGACATTACTAATAAATGAATTTTGAAAAAAAAAACATGGAACCGGTGTAATGTTGATTTCAAAAGGGTCTTCTTTTATTAATGAAGTTTGATCATTAGTTAACCTAATACTTACCATTTCGTCAATTTTAGTGCTAGTGTTTAACTCTTTTAAAAACTTAGCATGAGTGGGTACTAAACAATGATTTTCAAAAGAAGGTGACAAGAGATTAGTTTCTTCAAAATTAGACTCTTCTTGAATTTTAACGTCATCGGACTCACCTTTTTCGTTGTTTAACTCATGTGTAGGTTCTTCACTTATTTGTTCTTCCATTTTTACCTCTTCAACTATTTCTACGTTATTATTACAAGTAAATTCTTCTCTCGCGCGGGACTCCTCTTCCCTTGCGCGAGATTCTTTTATGCAACGTTCAATAGTTTTAAGGTGTCCTAATATCTTTTCGGTTACTTCGGTGATAGAGAAAGGATCGGAATCCTCAAAGCTTGAATCCGGTTGTTCGATCCTTGGTTCCTCATAGTACTCATATGAAGTAGATGGTTCATACCATTGTTCTTCATTGTAAGTATATGATGGATAAGGGTCGTAATTTTGTTCTTCATAGTACTCATATGAGGTGGGTTGTTCACGCCATGGTTCCTCATAATAAGCATATGAAGGTTGTGGCTCATATCTTGATTCCTCAAAGTATGAGTATGAAGGCTCATACCTTGGTTCATCAAAATATGAGTATGAGGGAGAAGGTTCATACCTTTGGTCTTCATAGGATATGTATGAAGTTAATGGCTCGTACCTGGGCTCCTCAAAATAGTTGTATGAAGTGGATGGTTGAGATGAGTTGTAATATTGAACCGAGTGCGGGTGTAGTGCAATAGTCTCTCCTATAATAATCCTCCTCATAGGTGTAGTTGTAGCCTCCTGAGTATTGATCCATAAGAATCACTCAGCAGACCACAACAGAGTCTCGGGACCAGAAAACAAAAATTAAAAACGGAAACAGAGGCTGGACACGGCCTCGTGTTCAATGGACACGGCCCCGTGTTCAGGGTCTGTATCTGGGCGTTTAATTAAAAGTTGCTGGTCTTGTTGAGCACGACCCCGTGTTCAGACTCTGTATCTCGGTGTTTTATGAAAAATATGCACCACGGCCCCGTGTTCAGTGAACACGGCCCCGTGTTCAGGCTACTGTAAATGCAAACTAAACTAAAATACAGAAAAATGTGCGCGCCTTTTGAAAAGGTTTTGAAAAACTGATTAGGCCGTCGATTTTAAGCTTTCTTAAAATTCGTGTGTCCCCGGCAACGGCACCAAAAACTTGATGTGTGTCGTGTGTTATAGGTTTTTATATATATTTTAAGCCCTTTTACACTTTTTAGCCAAGTTTTAAATTTATAAAACACGATATTTACTAACACTAAACACACATATGGGCAAGTGCACCCATCGTGGACGTAGTATAGTGTTGGTAAGATACCGAGGTCGTCCAAGGACACAAGAGTTTTTAGTACCGGTTTATCCTCAACGTCTAATCAAATCGAAAAGTTAGAAAAAGGTTTTAAACTAGAAAAATAAAACTAACTAAAATGCTGAAAAATAAAATAAAAGTAAAACAGATAGACAAGATGAATCACTTGGATCCGACTCGTGTGTAGTGTAACCTTTGATTATTTCCGCACTTTTGCACATTTTAAGAGATTATCTTAGTTATTGTAGTAGGCCCCTCTTTTGAAGGTGACGTTACCCTCAACCCAGTAGTTTCAGTCAGCAAGGATACAATCCTAAAGGGTCGGATTATTGAAAGATAATTAATTAAGTTATTAATGCATAATATGGTAGGCCCCTCTTTTGAAGGTGACGTTACCCTCGGCTAAGTAATCTGAGTCAGCAGGAATACAGTCCTAAGTAGTCGGGTTAAAGTTTTAATAGTAGTTTAACTTATGAGGGGGTCAAAGAGTTTGGACCCCCGCCATCCAATACCGTTGGGTATCGAAGGAGGTCCTACTAAATTTGACCCAGGTCCTTTGCAGGATCTATACACTGAACAATGGCAAGACTCTTACCAAACCGTTCCCTTAACCCCCGACCAGGTAGCCACCATATCTCCATATAGACCGTGGAGATATGAATGGTGAAAATCTTTTATTTTATATAGAAAGTAAAATAATGCCAAGACACCACAGACAAACGATAAGGAAGAATCACCTTCAACATAAGAAACTAGTTATTAAAGTCATTAATACATAACCAAAGAAAAAGTGCGAAAAGATTAAAAATAAAAAAAGATTACACTAAACACTTGTCTTCACCAAGTGATATATGAGACTTAGGCAAACATGGCCTTTGATTGTCAAGAACTCTTACGATCAATCTTGGATCCCGAGACGACTCACACACTCTATGATGGACAATGGATGATGGTGGTGGATGATGGTGTTGTGATGGTGGTGGGTGGTGGGTGAAGTGTGAGAGAGGTGGTGTGCCAAGGGATGAGTTGTAAATGAACCAAGCACTCCTACTTATAGGCTGAATGAACAGAAGCTCGGGCACGGCCCCGTGTCCATCCTCCTATCTTTCTTCATTAATTGCAGTTTGTGTGCATTAGCTGACCATGCCCCTGTGTCCGCTGAGCACGACCCCGTGTGCGAAGCAGATCTGTACTATCAAGATTTGCCTGGATTCTGCGAATCTTATAGTTGACCACGACCCTGTGTCCGCTGAGCACGGCCCCGTGGTGGGCGATGGAAGCTTCTACAACTTTGTCTTTTCTGCTGACACTTGGGCACGCCCCCGTGCTCACTGAGCACAGGGCGTGTTCAGCCTTCTGTTCTCTTGTTTTGCTTGGGAAGATGCTGTCGAGGGGTCGGGCATGCCACGTTTGTTCCTTTTCTTGTATTTGTGTTAGATTTAGCTGCCTTTTTGCTTCTTTTGTTATTTGAGCTCATTTAATCCTGAAAATACAAAAGGAAGACAAAAACACACTTTTTCCAACATTAGTACTAAAAAGGGTTAGTTTTATGACACAATTGATGTAATTTATATGTTGCATTTTGTGCACATCACATACCCATACGAAGAACCGATGCCACAGTACCCTGACCCGATACCAGCACCAGCACCACCCATGAGCACTGAGAACGTGCAGGAACTCCGCACTTTTGGTGAGGAGTTATTAGATGAAAATGAAAGGATAAGGCAGATATGGGAGAGGCTCGTTTGGAAATACGACAAGCGTAATATGCAATATTGGATGAACCCCTATCAGTAATAATAATAATAATAAAATAAATATATATATATATGCTAGTAGTTTGAAAAAAAATCAACTAAAATCCAATACCTATTGACGCATACTAGTATTGATTTTAAATTCCAGTTGCCGTTTGTAATAGAAATAGATATGTATAAAATAGAGTAAATGTCGCAATGCACGAGATTTTGATCAAGGTGTTTGTTGTGTGATTGTTCGCATTAAATATTGTTTTGTGATATTAATACTTGGTAAATGTTTATAATCCAGATGGACAACGAAGTGAATCAAGAAAACCCGAATAACGATAATAACGGCAACCAATTAGATAACAGTGCCATCCAACACATAGTGGCACAAGGGATTATAGACGCTATGCCATATATTATCAAAACAGTTAAGGAAGCGGAAACTAATAAAAGTAATAGTGGAAGTAAACAACCACCTACTGAACCCAGTCATAGCGTAAACAATGGACCATTACTTCAATTGCCTATTCCAAAAAGAAGAAGAACCATGTCTTATGGTTGTTTTTACAAAGAATTTTGGTCTTGTAAACCAATAGAATTCTCGGGCAATGAAGGAGCAATTGCAGCTCTACGCTAGATAGAAAAGACTAGGGGCGGCAATTCTTGACATGACCCGTTAACCCGACTCGAACCCGACACGAAAAAAACAGGTTTGGGTCGACTAACACGACCCATTTAAAAAAACGGGTCGGGTTCGGGTTGACTCGTATTAAAAATGGGTCGGGTTCGGGTTAACCCGTATAAAAACGGGTTGACCCAGTAACCCGTTTAACTATTTCGATAAAAAATCTTTTATATTTCTGATTTTGTTTTTTCGGTTTCTATTTTACATGGTTAGTTATAATAATGTTAAATTGGACACATTATATTTTTTATTTATCACACTCATACTTATCATTAAACATGTTATCAATAACCAGCTTAAAACTGAACAACTCATTTATAAATCGTCAACTTATATCACTCATTTATAAATATGGGTTAAACGGGTCGGGTTCGGGTTGACCCGAATTAATATGGGTCGGGTTAGGGTTGAAATCTTTGACCCGAATAATAATATGGGTCAGGTTCGGGTTGAACATTTCAACCCACTAACCCGCTAACCCGTAACCTGTCAACCCGCCAACCCATCAACCCGACACGATTGCCACCCCTAGAAAAGACTGAGGCAGTCTTAAAAATAAGCAAGTGTTCAAAGGAAGACAAAATCATGTCTGCCTCCTATCTTTTTAAGAACGCAGCTCTAGAATGGTGGAACACTATTCTCCAGTCCAGGGGAAGTGACAGAGCCTATAATAAGTTCCTGGACCATAGAATGACTGGAGTAGACTGTAAGGGTTACACTACCATATTCTTTGAATATGCTAGAATAGTGCCAACCCTAGCTTCACCAAAACCAGTATTAATCTCCCTTTACATCTGGGGATTAATCAGTGAGATTAGACACGTAGTCAGGACAACTAGACCACAAACCATAGAAGAAGCTGTAGAACTAGCAAATACTTTGACTGATGAACTAGTGTGTACACAAGAAGAGAACCAAAGGAAGAACCTAGCTCAAAGGCTTACCCAAGAATTTCTCTACGGTAATTCCAACCATGGGAAAAACATAGGTTCTACTTCTGCACCTTATTGTAAGGCCTGCAAGAGGAAGCATTCAGAAAGATGCTCCACATACTGCAATTTCTGCAAGATACCAAGACACAAGGAAGAAGACTGCAGAAAAAAACCCATCAATGGAGTATGCTTCAATTGTGGAGAAAAAGGGCATATTAAGCCGAACTGTCCGAAACTAGCTCTAGCCATGAACAACAAGACTAATAAGAATGCTAGAGCATTTGTTCTGACAACCGAAGAAGCAAAGATGATTCGGACGTGATTGCCGGTACATTTTAGTTAATGATGTTTTTGCTAAAGTATTATTTGACTCTGGTGCGAACCAAAGTTTTATTAATACTTCATTTTTGCAAACTTCTCAATCAACCATTAACTAAACTTCAACAAGAATGTCTAGTAGAGACAGCAAATGGAGAATCCATTAAGATCACTGAAATCTTGCAGGGAGCAAGAATAGACATTTTAAACCATAAGTTTACTGCTAACCTTTACCCAATGAATCTGGCTGAATTTGATATTGTATTAGGAATGGATTGGTTAGTAGTCAATAAAGCCAGTATTCTATGTGATCAAAAGTCAATACAAGTAAATTCACCAAAGGGTGAAAAGATCACAATTAAAGGAGACACACCATCTAGATCCACGAAATTCATCTCTGTGATGAAAATAGCCAGTTATGCAAGAAAAGGATCACTAGTGTATATGATTTCCATAATCATTAACACTAAAGGAAGAGAATTGAAAGATATTCCCGTAGTATCTCAATTCTCAGATGTGTTTCCAGAGGAGCTACCAGGACTACCGCCGGACAGGGAAGTCGAATTCAGAATTCATCTGCTACCAAGGATAGAACCCATTGCCAAGGCACCCTACCGTTTGGCACCAGCGGAAATGCAAGAGTTGAAGAAACAATTGGACGAACTTTTGGAAAAAGGATTCACACAACCTTGTTCATCACCATGGGGAGCACCAATTTTATTCGTCAAGAATAAAGACGGGTCAATGCGTATGTGCATTGATTACCGAGAGTTGAATAACGTCACGATTAAAAATCGGTACCCATTACCGAGAATCGATGATCTATTCGATCAACTGCAAGGAGCTCGATTCTTTTTAAAGATCGATTTACGTTCAGGGTATCATCAATTGAAGGTACAGGAAGAGGACATTCCTAAGACCGCTTTTAGGATAAGGTATGGCCATTATGAATTTATCGTCATGTCATTTGGTTTAACCAATGCCCAGCCGCATTTATGGACATGATAAACCGAATATGTAAGCCATATTTGGATAAATTCATAATTGTCTTTATAGATGATATTCTCTTTTACTCTAAGAGTAAAGATGAACATGCAGCGCATCTGCATGCACTCCTAAATTTGCTGAGAAAAGAAAAGCTTTATGCTAAATTCTCAAAATGTGAATTTTGGTTAGAAGAAGTGCAATTTCTTGGACACTTAGTTAATCATGAAGGAATTCATGTGGATCCCACAAAGATCGAGGCGATTACCAAATGGAAAGTCCCTGAATCACCAACGGAGGTTAGAAGCTTTCTAGGACTGGCATGTTATTATAGACAGTTTATCCGAAATTTTTCTAGAATAGCCATTCCCTTAACAAAACTGACCAGTAAATCTGTTAAGTTCGAATGGGGACCAAAACAGGAAGAAGCCTTTAGAATCCGTAAGCAAAGATTAACCAACGCACCCATACTAGCGTTACCAGATGGAACTGAAGACTTTGTAGTCTATTGTGACGCTTCTAAGTTAGGTTATGGATGTGTGTTGATGCAACGTCAAAAGGTTATAGCCTATGTCTCTAGACAACTTAAGAATCATGAAGAGAATCATTCGACTCATGATTTAGAATTAGGAGCCATAATTTTTTCCCTTAAAATTTGGAGACAACTTAAGAATCATGAAGAGAATTATTCGACTCATAAGAGTTTAAGATATGTTTTTGGGCAAAAAGAGTTAAATATGAGACAAAGACGCTGGATGGAAATTCTTAATGATTATGATTGTAGTATCCAGTATCATGCAGGAAAGGCTAATGTAGTAGCCGATGCTTTAAGTCGAAAGTATCATGAAAAGGCAAAAAGAGTACGTTCTCTTAAATTAAATCTGCAGATAGATTTAAATGAACAAATTAGAGAAGTACAGGAATCAGTAATCAAGGACGATACTAAAAAATTGAAATGAATGATTAAGGAATTAGAACAAGGAACAGATGGAATATGGAGATTCCATAAGAAAAGGATTTTGATACCCAAACAAGGAAACCTACGCCACCGAATATTAGAAGAAGCCCATAAGTCTAAGTATACGATACATCTTGGAAATGATAAAATGTATCAAGACTTAAGAAAGAATTTCTGGTGGATAGGAATGAAAAAGGATATAGCAGCTTACGTTGCCAAGTGTCTAACCTGTTCACAAGTTAAAGCTGAACACCAGAAACCCTCAGGTTTATTGCAGCAATTAGAAATGTCAATATGGAAATGGGAATTGATAACAATGGACTATGTTACCAAATTACCCAAGACGCGAAAAGGTAATGATACAATCTGGGTGATTGTAGATAGGTTAACCAAGTCTGCTCATTTCTTACCAATAAAGGAAACCTTCAGTATGGAACAATTAGCCAAGTTATATGTAAATGAAATAGTTTCATTACATGGAATTCCTTTATCTATTGTTTCTAATAGAGATAGCCGTTTTACGTCTCATTATTTGACAAGTTTCCAAAAAGCAATGGGAACCAAGCTAAATCTAAGCACCGCTTATCATCCTCAAACGGATGGACAAAGCGAAAGGACAATTTAGACAATGGAAGATATGCTTAGAGCTTGTGTAATTGATTTCGGAGGAAATTGGGACGATTATTTACCATTATAGAGTTTTCCTACAATAACAGCTATCATACCAGTATCAATGCTGCACCATTCGAAGGACTTTCTGGAAGAAAGTGACGGACTCCAGTCTGTTGGGCAGAAATTGGAGAAAAGCATCTCTCTGGACCAGAGATAGTACAAGAAACAAGAGACAAGATTATTCAAGTCAAGGATAGACTAAAAGCAGCACGCGATCGTCAAAAGAGTTATGCTGATAACAGGCGAAAGCCATTAGAATTTCAGGTAGGAGACACGGTATTGTTAAAAGTTTCTCCTTTGAAAGGAGTGGTAAGATTCATCAAGAAAGGAAAGCTAAGCCCCAGGTATGTTGGTCCTTTTAAGATTATCAGAAGAATAGGACATGTAGCCTACCAGCTACAACTGCTAGAGAAAATGGCGGGAATACATGATGTATTTCCTCAAAAAGTGCTTAGCAGATGAGTCATTAGTAGTACCTCTTGAGGACATAAAGGTAAATGAGAAACTTAAGTTTGTAGAGAGACCTCTACAGATTGAAGACAGAAAGATCAAGAATCTCAAGCACAAGAGATTAGTTTTAGTCAAAGTGAAATGGGATTCCAAAAGAGGACCAGAGTACATTTGGGAGCTTGAATCCGAGATGCAGACGAAATATCCACACCTGTTCCAGTAGACCTCGAGGATGAGTTCTAAAATAAGGTGGGGAGGATATAACAACCCTCCTAAAATATTTAGAACACCCTTACACGTCCTAAAATACATCCCGTATAAGAAAAGTGGGCCCGAAATACCTTTATTTTAACAAAAATCAAATAAAAACAATAAAATATGTCTGTCGCGGGGCGCGACAAACTTCACTTAATCTGTCTCGGGGCGCGAGCGCCTGGCCATCAGGCCGCCTCCTAAGCTGCCACGTGTCAAGTGCGTGTCGAAGCTAGTAGCCGAGTCGGCCAAGCTAGGGCCTACCCTAGCCTAGCTCGCGTGGCGCGAGGGTCCTCTTTGTCTCCGTCGTGGGGCGCAAGGAACCAAACGAACAGCCCTATAAATGGAGGGCTTCAGCCTTCAGTCCAAACCGTTCATTTTCGATCTTTCCCTCTCAATTTCTACATAGCAATTATAATACTCGGGTGTTATACCCACTAAAATAGCAAAGCTCTGCCTCAATGTAAGTATCATAACTCTCGGTTACGTATTAGATACGCTGCCCGATTGATCTAGTGTTCCATAACGCATGTCGAGGCTCTGCCTGACTCAGTCGTTGGAGTTCTGTCTCGGGGAGGGTATAACTAATGTAAATTGGGTTATTATACTAATGCGTGTGCATTGTTTTAATTAATAGATTATAACCAGGAAGTCACAAAGGAAATACCTAAAATAGCAATGTGAGTAATTACTACCATGCACTCATATTTCATAGCAATTATTATCGTTGGTATGTTGGGGTTTTGTATACAAAATTTGTTACTACATTGTGAGTAGTAACATTACCACCAGTCAGGATTGTTAGTACACTGTGTGGTAATTAAAGTAGATGTAAACAAATGTAAATGCTGGATTGCCCTGAATGCTGTGAAATGTTAAAACTTTTCTTGATTAAATTGGGATTCACTTGCCAGTATTTCTTGCTGATAAAATATTTTTAAACGCGGTTCAGGTAACAAAATGTGAAAGCCAATTAGAAGACAGCTGGACAGCACTGAAGGCTTGAAAAAGTGGCTATAAAAGTTACCTAAATAAAAAAGATGTTTTATTTCAATAAATTAGGGTATATCCCTATAAACATATTTGTAATGGAAACTTGGGAAATTCCCATGTGTTTATTATTATAAAAATGTGGTATTTTACTCTGATAAAATATTTTCTAACTTCGGTCCTAATGTAAATTCCGCTGCCAAATTGATAAACACCGATACCACTGATACTGGTTCGCAGCCGCCCGTTCCCAGAGTTAGGGGCCGGGGGTTGTGACAGTTTTGCTATTGTTAGGATTTACTTAGTATGATAATGTTGATGATTTTGATTTTTTTAGATTTTTTTAATTATTTTTTATTATTTTTTTATTTTTTAGATCATAATTTCCGGTATGAATACTATGCCCAACCTGAAACTTGTGATTGGTTTTAGACTTTTTAAATTTTTTATATTCTTTTTACTTTTTTTATTTTTTTTTGAATTTTTTGATTTTTTTAGATCTTTTTGATTTTTTTTACAATTTTTTTATTTTATAATTTTTTTGATTTTTTACAATTTTTTAGAATTTTAGACTTTTAATTATTTTTATATATCTTTTAGTTTTTTTTGAATCTTTATAATTTTTTTGAATTTTTGAATTTTTACAGTTTTTTTTGTATTTTTTTGATTTTTTTTATAAATTTTTTGATTTTTTGGATTTTTTTAGAATTTCTAATATTTTTTAGATTTTTTTTATTTTCTAGAACTGTTTTGGTTTTTTAATTATTTTTTGAAATTTTATGATTTTTACGATTTTTATTTATTTTCTTTGAATCTTTTGATTTTTTAGAATTTTTAATTTTTTTGAATTCTTTACAATTTTTTTACAATTCTTTTGATTATTTTTTAATTTTTTATTATTTTTAAACGAAGAACAACGAGAGAGTACTATGGCGACGATTGGTGAAGTCACAGTTTTAAAGAGATATCTATAAGTAGTAATTAGTTTAGCGATTTTATCTCATACTCATCCTGACCTGCTTGGGTTTTATCTCATACCCATCCTGACATACTCTTTTTTTATCCACCACTTCATAACCCCATTCTAATCTAGTAATTAATTTTCTTTGTCTCATCTTAACCCATCTTAAAATTTAAAATACTCATATCAACCTAAAATGAAATGGATGAGCTTGTTTGTTTTGACACTTCTAATAATCAGGGCCGGTGATGGGTAGGGGCAGGTAGGGCGATGGACCCAGGCCCAAATATCCTGAGGGCCCAAAGTTTAAAAAAAGTTCTATATGTTTTGTATTTTTTGTGGGCCTTTGAAAAATTTAACCTAGTTATTGTTATAGGGCTGTAACCTGTTGGGCCCTTGAGTTGTAAACAAAAGTGACGAGCAGGATATCTAAACACGTCAAACAATACACAACGTCACATACAAGCCATCATCTACGTTACTAGCGCTCCAATTTTCAAATCGAAGCTCTCCCTCGTCTAGCGACCAAATCGACGATCAGGGCATTGAATCATGTACGTTCCACTGTTCAAGGGCTTTGAATCAATTTTTTTCAAGGAATCAAGGTATGTCATGCGTTTGGTAGACGTATAGTTTGTTTATGTGATTGTGTGGTTCCATTAAGTGTTAGTTTAGACAATTTTATGTATTAAGTTCAGTTGTTAAAATAAATGGTTTTGTAATTTAATTTTAGTTATGTGTAATGTTGATTTGTAAATTACTAAATCGTAAGTATGAAATTCATGGTTGGCCATGTGTGATTCTGATATGAAGTTTATTCTTTTAGATTGTTCATATATACTCAATTTTGTAAGTGGTTTTCGCCTTTCTTTCGGCCTGTAATTTATGTGGGTTGGGGTCGTTATGTATTGTTAAATGTTGATTCTTGAACATTTAAACTTTAAGGTATTTTTGTTTCAATTGTTTTAAACTTTCATTTTTTTTTTCTTTAGAAATATGCCTCCTAAATGCAAACATCTATCTGGTTGTCAAAAACGTAAAAGGAAGAAAATAGAGGAAGAAAAAAGAAAGGAAGAAAATGCTGGGAGAGCCGCACGATTCGCTTAAGTAGGTAATTCAGATTATTTTGGTATGATACTTTTGTTTTGATGATTGTTACAACAATTCTTGCCATATTATGGTTTTTTATGTATGATTATTGGGTTTATATTATATAGGCCCGATTAATTTTTACTCGCATCAGGCCTAAAATGTTTCGAGATTTCTCGAAGACGGCACTGCTAATAATTATAGTACTGAGGCAACTCATGACACTTCTAATAATTATAGTACTGAGGCAACTCATGTTATCTTGCTTTAACAATGACATTATCATGAGGTAGCATTTAACAATCAAGTGGTTTGTCATGAGGTAGCATTCTGATTTTGGTATTGAGTTCGTCTATGGAGTTTCAAATAGCCACTTTATAAATGTCTTTTCCATTTATAAAGTTGGTCATCCTAGTTTGCAACTATATTCACTTATATTCTTTTTTTTAACGTCAAATATAAGAATCGCTCAGTACTCCATACGTGGCACCTATTGGCTAAAAGGTAGCCTGCGGCAGCCCAACCTGCACGTACGGAGCCCTTAGCCCACCATGCCACAAGTTCCGGGGAAAACCCGACCCTGCACCCGCATGCGGGCCCAAGTGTGGAAGAGCGGGCCATCTTGTATTTGGAGGCCCAAGATCATGTAACAAAAGGGGCTTCACTAAAATGGCTCTAACTTGGGCTACGGGGGTCCGTTTTGGGCGTGCGACCAGGCGAAACGAACGTGAGAACGAGCTCCATCTTGCTGCAAACCCCCTACGGCGGTTTGGGTCATCGTCCGGGCCAAAAATGCTTATTTCTATTACTTATTTGTAGTTTTATGTTTTTTGAACTATTTTGGGCTTTTTGTTTTAGGCCGTGTGTTTGGCCCGTTATCTTTTTTAGGCCCATTTCGAATTTCGGTTTCTATTTATATGTCCCTCTAGTAATATGAATGATCAGAATTGAATTTTGAAACTACTGAAATTTTCACTTCAAATTCCGTGACCTTTGGGTTGCAATTTGGGGGTTGGGGAAGAACTACACGGGTATTCGTAGAATCAACGTGTTTGATCTTCATTATCGTACTACGCACTACATCAACAATGCAGAGCCGGTAAAACCTGGATGGATCGGGAATCGAACTCGAAACCATTCGGTCAGGAATCTTCCTTCATTTCCATAACTAGTCAGCCAAAGCCCATGGTTTATTCACTTATATTCTGCTTGTAGTTTTCTATTGCAATATTTTGCTTGTCATTCCTCTTTGACCACAACCTCCCCACCGCCATCATAAAAACTGCATTGATTACCTTTTTCTTTTCCGCGGTGGCATGTCTAATTCAAGGCATGTCCGCAACCTTCATACTGGCTCCTACCTTCTTTATAGCACTCCGCTACCGCTGCATTTTTGTGTCTCATAATAGCATAAAGAGATGGGAACCGATCCCGTAATTTATTACCATGCACTCATATTTCATTCCATAACTGAACCGAGTTGTCGTTCCCCACTAAACAAACTAAAAAGATTAAGTAATTTGGTCATGTTGGAGTTTTTTAGTTTCTCTAACTTACAGTTGTAATCGTTCAATGTGTAATCTAAGCTTCTAGCGTCTTGCGAGTAGACTATATATGGTTCTTGTTACTTAAAATGGTAGAAATTAATATCAAACCAACAAATAGATATAAAAATTTGGAAACAAATTTCATGTAAACACCAAAGGTAAAAAATCATTTCATTGATCAGATAAATAAATCCATCAAGCTTTGTTATGTCTAATACAATAGCCTATCGAATATTAGTTAACCCCAGGGTTTTATAAACTTCCAGTAAAAATCAGAAAATGTATTATTTAATGGGGATACAAAAAATCCGTCAGGGCGTACCCACCAATAGCAATGTTGTCTACCGGCTTTGTTTAGAGAACAATGGTTTTCAAGCTCCTTGTTAAACAAATCCAAAGTTTGAAATTTTGAACCCCACCAAAAGTAAGCATAGAAAAGAGTGCGATGATCACCCCTGGAACAGAACGACCAATTATAGTTCTCTTTGAATGGGATTGTGTGATTACCAAGATCATCATCTCCTGATTTAATATGAGCAACAATATCACCTGGAATATTACTCAGAACATAAACACTCCATGGTACAGTTAAAAAACAGCCATGTGTTATAGAAACAATCAAAGACAATAAAATGAGAAAGGGGAAGAACTTATGCATTGCGTGAGATGAAAGAAACCAACTTACTTTAACAATAACATTTAACAAGGTCTTATATACTATTCTTTTTATGGTAAACATGTAAATTTTAAGATTTAGTGTATATGTAACTGTTTTACATATATCAACTATATTAGACCATGTGTAATGGGCATTATAAGGGCATGAAAAGGTTTGATAATGCCCTCAACACCATCCCCTTGGGCATTATAAGGGCATTAAGAGGGTGGGGCATTTCTATAATAATGCCCAAAGAGAACAAAAATAATGGAAAGTAATAAATGAAATGGACATTAACCATTACACCCTTTTAAAAGGGCATTATGATAATGATGTGGTGAAAAATGCCCCGTAGTGGGCATTAACCATTACCTATGGTCTTATATTATTATTAATATTGATGGAAACGCAAATTCTCTATAATCCTCACTACCGTTACCAAATAATTAATATTTTAATTTAATTTTGTCATAAATTGGTAGAAGAAAATTCCTATTTATTTTTGTATGTGTCAGTTTTGTATATATAAATTAAAAGATAATAATGTGTTATATTGTCTAATTTAAGTTACACGAAACGGGTCTTCAAAATAATTCATTAATGTAAGTCAAAATAAGTTCATTAGTTTAAGTTATGTCAGTTTTGTGTATATTGAAAAGGGTTTAAATGCGTTATATTTTCTAATTAGTTTAGAATCTCGTGTATCACACGTATGGAATAAAATATAACGTAATCTGTAATCTGTAAAGTCGTCAAGATATATGTCTTTAAAAATGAATTTTACATGACAGTGATATATATTCTATTAATTAAGTTAACTTTTAAAATATTTTCTTTCAACTGTGTATTAAATTTTATATGTAAATACTACATTTCAATTCAGATGTATATATTCTGTTAACTATCCTCTTATTACCTGAAATTGCAATAATAGATATATACATATAGGGTAGATTGAGTTAGCCTACAAAGAAATTTTTTACTAAAAAGTGTTAAAAGTCCGTGTAGGCGTTGTGTTTTAAGTTTTAGGCATGATGTTTTGGATTCTTTTGACATAGTATAGTTAGAAAAACACCAAACGTATATAACAATTTCAAACACAATCATATATATTCTAGGCATCAAATTTAAAACGCAATGATTAACTTTCTTCGTATGGTGTTTTAGATTTCATACTCATGACATATTTCATTGTGTTTTAAATTGTTGAATTTGGTGTTTTTTTTTTATATAATACGATGGTAAAAAATCTAAAACTTCATGGCTAACACTAAAAAACACAATTCCTGCATAGACTTTTCACACGTTGTAAGAAAACGCCCTATCCTTACCTATAAATACATATAAAAAATTAATTTAAAACTTGAACTTTTTAAATACTACCTATTTTTTATTATTTGACATATTAATTTTTCTATTTACCATTTAAACCACCCAACCATATTATTTGACATATTAGTTTTTCTATTTACCATTTAAACCACCCAACCATATTAAATATTGGAATAAATTTAGAATTCACTCATAAAAGACAATTACTGTCATTAATTATTTTTTTAAATATTTTAACTAACATAATTTTGAACATGGTGATATTTGAAGACTTGAATAGAAGTTTTGAGTTAACTTTCATTTTGATCTCTGTGATTTGATCATTTTAACAGTTTTACCCCAATAGTTTAAAAATAGTCATTTTCCTTCCTGATTTTTCTAACTTATCATCATTTTGCTCCCGCATCTAACTCCATCCAAAAAATCCATTAGCTAGAAGGGTATTTTGGTAATTTTATAGATAAAAGCAAGGGCATATAAGTCTTTTCACCTAAATAAACCTATAACTTGTTTATTTACATGTATATAAGTAATTCTTTTCTGATTCTCTATCTTTCCAACCACTCTTTCTACTGGCCACCACCATCCACAACCATGCACCACCACATGCAACTACCACCCGCCGACCACGACTACCGTGACTTTTAACTAAACGTTGTAATTGAGTTAGAGTCAGGGAGTAAACTACCGAAATTCCTCTATTTTAATTGAACGTTTTAACTGAGTTAGAGCCAGAGAGCAAACTGACGACAAACTCGAAAGATCAGGGAGGAAACTGGCTATTTTTAAACTATTGGAGCAAAACTATTAAAATGACCAAACTACAGGAAGCAAAACAAAAGGTAACTCAGAAGTTTTTAAGGAAAAAAAAGAAGTTTACTTAGAAATTTTTATTAAAAATGTAATTACATCGATTATACAGTGTCCACTCAATACTAATAACTACCATAATTGAAATAAGATATATAAAAATTATATGTAATGCAAATATATTATTGAAAACTGATAAGTTTTTTGAGAAAATATAATTGATCATAACTAAATTTATATTGATTACCTAAAATGTCTATTCTTTTAGTATTATTATCTAATATTTATATTAGAGGGTAACGAGAAAACACAAGTTGTGAACGACTATAATCATGTCATGTATCTCCAGTTATTTTTATTTATTAGGTGGTATAGATGTAGATATAGATTTAGATTTGAATTAAGCTTTAACATATAAGGCCCCCCAACCCAAACTGAACGGATTCAACTTCTCCTTTATCAAATGCTTTTAGAACCAGCTTAAGGATGAATTCCTGAGTAGTCTTTCTCGGTTTCCAACTCAGTGAGTCATAAATAGGGGTTCTGGATCTTCTTTTGTCACTTTGATTCCAAAGCACTCGAATCCCACCTCTCGTAATAACTTCTTACCATATAGCCTTATTTATTGTATCATTAAAGTAATCTCTAAAGTTCTCACTAATCGTCTAAAGAAGGTGTTGGGGTCTTTAGTTTCCGAATTCCAATTAGCATTCCTAGCCAAGATGAATATTCATGACGGGGCATTAATAATCAATGTATCTATATCATGGGTCAAGAAACCTAAGTCACAGGCTTTTCTGCTTAAAGTCGACTTTGAGAAAGCCTTAGATACAATTAATTGGGACTTCATTGATTCAGTGCTACATTAAACACTACTAGAAAACTACATATTTTCCTACAAAAGTTTCCCACAAATTTCCCACAACTATATTTTGTTACAAGTTTTCTACAGTTTTCTGACAAAAAAGAAAACAAAAAAAAACCCAAAACATTTATACAATTTTCCAACAAAATTTCCACACAACAACCATTTGTAGCAATTTCGTCACAACATTTATGAGCTTTTCGACAAAATTCAGACAAAATAAATTAAAAGTTTATATAATTTGTAACCACAACAAAATAAATAATAAAAAATAAAATTTCTAAATTTGTCGGAAAGTTGTAACAAATTGATACCATTCGCTACATATTTTCGACAAAAAAAAGTTAATCTATTTTTCATTTCTTAATTTTTGAAAATAAATAATTTAATAAAAAAATTAATTTGTAGGAAATTCGTAGCAAATTGTAATTATTCATTTTTAGAAAAATAATTAATTTTAAAATAAAATGTCAAATTGGTCGAAAATCTGTAGCAAATTAACACCATTTACTACAAATTTCCTACAAAAATTTTCCACAAATTTCCCACAACTCAATTTTTGTCACACAACTACCAGGTGTAGCAATTTTGTCACAACATGAATTAGCTTTTCAACAAAATTCCGACAAAATACATTAAAATTTTGTATTATTTGTACCCACAACAAAATAAGTAATTTAAAAGATAAAATTTCAAAATTTGTTAGAAAATTATAGCAAACTGGCACCACTTGCTACAGATTTTCGACAAAAAAGTTAATTTATTTATTAATTATCAATTTTAGAAAAATAAATGATTTTTAAAAGAAAAATATTAAATTTGTCGGAAATTGGTAGCAAATTGACACTAGTTGCTACGGATTTCCGACAAAAAATAAGTTAATTTATTTGTTATTATTCAATTTTAGAAAACATATCATTTTAAAATAATACGTTAAATTCGTCTAAAATTTGTAGCAAACTGACACCACTTGCCACAGAGTTTTAACAAAAAAAAGTTAATTTATTTGTTACTTATCAATTTTAGAAAAATAAATAATTTTAAAAATAAAATATTAAATTTGTCGGAAATTTGTAGCAAACTAGCACTAGTTACTACAGATTTCCTACAAAAAAATTTATTTTATTTGTTAATTTATCAATTTTAGAAAAACATATATTTTTTAAAAATAAAATGTTAAATTTGTCAGCAATTTGTAGCAAACTAACACCAGTTGCTACCGATTTCCTACAAAAAAATATAATTTTATTTGTTATTTATCAATTATAAAAAACATATAATTTTGAAAATAAAATTTTACATTTGTCGATAATTTGTAGGAAATTGACAATAGTTCCTACAGATTTCCTACAAACAGAAAGTTATTTTATTTCTATTTATCAAATTTAGAAAAAATATATTTTTAAAAAAATAAAATCTTAAATTTGTCGGAAATTTGTAGCAAATTATCCCTGGTTGCTACAGATTTCCTACAAAAACGATATTTTATTTCTTAATTATCAATGATAAAAACCATATAACTTTAAAAATTAAAATGTTAAATTTGTCAATAATTTGTAGCAATTTCCTACAAATTTTTCAATAATTTGTAGCGTTTGGTGTCAAATACCCGATCCCGATCCCGAAAATACTGTACCAAATTTTGTCGGTACCGGAAACGGTATCCACTTTTTGGCATTTTCGTTATCGGTACCTGTTCGGAACGGTACCGATAAAAATGCCGAAGTTTACCTATAAATACCGCTACCGTACCAATACCATACTGATACCGTACCGTACTGACATATTTCGGTATCGGTATCAGTACCCAGTTTTGGCGAAATTCGGGATCGGGATTTTCGGGATGGTATCGGGACGGGATCGGGATTTGCTCATCCCTAATATGGATCATAGTATATCGTATATGTCTTCATGGCCAATGTTTGGCGTTAATGGATTACAATGGATAACAGCAGATTATGTATGCCTTAATGGACCATATTGGACCTTAATGGATCATAGAGGACAATAGTGATCATAAATGTCTTAATGGACAATATTGGGCCTTAATGGATCTTGGTGTACCATAGAGATCATATATGTCTTAATGAACAGTATTCGCTCTTAATGGACCACAATGGATAATAGTAGATCATACATGTCTTAATATACCATATTGGGCCTTAAAGAATCACAATACCCAAGAGTAGATCAACCATATATGTCTTAATGAACCATATTGAGCCTTTATAGATCACAATGGACAATAGTAAATGATATATGTCTTCATGGACCACATTGGGCCTTAATGGATCACGATAAACAATAGTATATCATATATGTTTTAATGGACCATCTTGGGCCTTAATGAATCATAGACTGACAATAGTAAATAATATGTGTCTTAATGGCTCGTATTAGGCCTTAATGGATCACAATGGTCAATAATAGATCATACATACATGCATGCATGGTTAATATTGGCCCTTAATGGATCATAATGGACAATAGTAGATCATAAATGTGTTAATTGGCCATATTGGGCCTAAATGGATCACAATTGACAACAGTAGATCATAAAGTAAATTACAAGTTTTGTCCTTTATCAATGTACCATATTTCAGACGGTGTCCTTTGTCTTTAAAATTGATGAGTTTTGTACTTAATGTTTCCAAATCCTGCACGTTATGTCCTTTAGCCCTAACTCCGTTAATTTTCTTTGTTAAATCTAATCATGTGCCATGCACATGAGGGTAATTTTGTCATTTAAACCTCTATCTCTCTCAAGTCTTTTTCTCTCCCCCCCCTCTCTCTCTTTACCACTGGTAACAATTAACAAATCAAATCCTCAATCCAACCGAACTTGTCAAAATTATTGCCAAATTCAATTTAAGAGACAACTTCATCAGAGTCCTCGAAGTCTCCCATAAATCCTTGAAGTCTTTTGTAATTCTGACCACCCCTGATCTTGGAGTTGTACCCTTAAATCTTACCTCTCAGAGTTTTCAGAGTGGTTGGTCGATTTGTTTAGCAAGAGGTGTTTGGTTCAGGAATTACAGGGATGAAAATGAATAAGAAGCTGAGAGATGAAGAAGAAATTCATTCACCCGCATCTCAGATAGCAAAAGGTTGTCGCGATTATCACCTCTGGATATTCGTATGACCTGAAGCCCCTTGATTTTGAGATGACTACTTCCATGCCTACTTCCCTTTTTTTGCGAGCTGTCTCTGGAATTCCGTCAAAGGGGGATCCATGTCCTCCATTGAAGTAGCAAATGGATTATGGTGAGGAGCATTAAGTCTTGCAGCTGAGACATGTGAAATTGGTTATGTATATGTATAGAAGAAGCATTAGTGGTGATTTTGGAATTTGGGGATTAGGGTTCTTAATGAATTACAAGGGGGTGGGCGGGTGGTAACAGGTGGGGGTGGTGGTGATGGGTGGGGGCAGTGGTGGCTAATGGTGGTAGTGGTGGTTCATGGTGGCGGTGGAGAACTGATGAGAGGCATGGGTATAGAGAATGATGGAGAGAGATAGTGGTGTATATATATTTATAATATTATATTAATTTTTTAAATTTATTTGTTTAAATTAAAATATTATTAAATAAATAGATTAAAAGACTAAAATACCCTTTTGTTATCTGATTTAGCAAAAACAAAAAATAATTGGGTTATGGCTAAAGGACATAACATGTAGGATTTGGAAACAATAAGTACAAAACTCATCAATTTTAAAGACAAAGGATACCACCTGAAACTTGGTATGAAGATAAAGGATAAAACTTGTAGCTTACTCTAGATATATATGTCTTAATGGACCATAGTGGGCCTTAATGGATAACAACAAACAATAGTAAATCATACATGTCTTGATGTATATGTGTTTTTGCATGTATGGGTGTCTATGTCTATGTGTATATACATATGTGTTTGTGTGTATACTAGCCGTTTACCCGCGCGATGCGGCGGGGAAACATATCACTTTGGTTGGTGAGTTTAGGTCTATGTATGGGGCGGTTCGGTTTTGAGCCATAACCAAAACAAAATTCGCGATGCAAAGGAAAATATAACACTTGTTAGTAATTCTAAGGGTGTGCATGAGAAGGTTTAGTTTAGTTGGGTCATAACTAAAATCTAAATTTTCACTTAAGGTACTTCAAAACCATTCATGGGGATTTAAAGAGTTTTAAAAGGATGTAAACAAACCGAACTGCGCCAAGTCAACAAAAGCATAACCATAAGCTCAAAACTAATCAAACCAATCCGTTAGTTTATTAGTCATCTCGTGATATATTGTATAGTACTTAAGTTAGTTTTCTTATTCGTGATATGTTGGCACTGTTTTTTTATTAGTTTATCGATTCTTTGGTGATATACTTTTGTTAGTTTTTTAGTAGTTAGTTTATCAATCTTTCCATGAAATCAATCATAAGACCTAATATGTTATGTGAATACATGTTTTGAATAAAACTACATGATAAGCGTCACGTAGGCAACACATAAGCGGGGGGCTTGCACGCTGAGGAATAACGGCCCCCTATAAAGCTCATTTTAACTATATTAAAAAAAGAAAAATAAAAGAAAAATAAAATCAAAATCTAATTGGTTGATGGTGGTGGACCCCATTGCTTTCTTCCTCTCACGCCCACTATGCCTTTGGCGGAGGCCAAGGATAGCGCCCCCATTGGCGAAGGCGGGGTGGTGTAGGGGCACCATGGGGCGCTAAAATGGGTGAGTTGACAGTAAGCGCGGGACCATACCAGGTAGCCTTAACAACTACTTAATTTAATCGTCGTCGAACTACACGACTTTTTATTACTTTGCTTTCCAAAAAACAAGTTTAACAACTACTGCCCAAGTTTCTAAGATGAATAGTCCAATTTTCAAAATAGTGTTTAAAACAAAGTATTGAAATTTATTGATAATAATTGATAACTTTAGTTTAAGGATGACTAAAGATACCCTATATAAGAGGAATATTACTTTTTTAATGGGAAAGGCTCACCAAGTGTGTGATATAGGTTACGTTTAACAACACCCATTTAACACTCATGTTATTTTTTCTTATGTATAAAGACTTATCTTCTACACTATAGTTGGTTGACAGTTGAAAGTGCACTGAAAGAAGTATAACACCAAATAAAAACTTAAACATAACATTAGCAATTACTCTTGTATCTTGTGAAGCATAACTTTCAGCATCTATTATTTATCCACAAGTAAAATCAACAAAAAAATTCATCTGAACTGTTATAGTTCTAAACCAAGAGACAAAAAAACCCCAAAACATGCATAAAAGATAAGTTTTTACACCCTTGATGTAAGAAGCAGCAAGCTACATAAAACAATTGATCCCAAAATCCATGTATGCCCAACAACCCGCGACCCGCATTCTTGCGCTACACCTTCCACCGCAGCCAATCTTTGAGCTCTTAACCTCCCTGCTGTGGGCCCACCGGAACAACCATGTGTATCTAAACGTACTTCATATGGTTCTTCGTTCACAACACGTCCAGCATCTACACACGCCATTAACCCTGAAAAAATAAAATGCCAATGTCACATTCATGTTAATTTGGACTTATAAAATCGTAAGATCGACCGCTGAGATTAAAAGCCGTACATTCCATTGTAACCACCCATTTTCCGTTCAAAATAGCCATGAGAACTTTCAATGTTCTTGTGCATGCGCCATTTGCATCTGTGGCAGCGATCTCATGTGTGACGTTATCTTTCCAGTACTTTGACACTAATGCTCCGTTAGTTCTCGCAAAGTCAACCATCATAAACTGCATTTTAGAAGTCAAATATTAGAAAAAAAAACAAAAACGCGTGAATTTATATAATTTCGGTTAAAAATAAGTTGTTTTGCGCATTAACCTTTTGTTCTGCAGAAAGAGCTGAACCACATAACACCAAATTCTTTCCACCATTGCAATTGAACGCATCTGTGAAAATTGTGCCTGCATGCATATAATATAATAATATCATCTTTTTTTTCTATTTTATGCTTCCCCGGTAATAATGTAAAAGACATAACTACCAACAAACCTGCAATCGTGCCCTTCTATCTTCTTTGCATTGCGCAAGTGCTACATAAAGGGGCTTGCCAGCGATCATCTTGCCATTCATCTCCATAAGCTATCAAAACAGAAAACGTTTTAATCAACTTGCACCAAAATAAATATCAAAATGTGAGCATAGTAAATAAATATAATTATATAAATGTATGCTTACAGCTCTAGAAGTTTCATCAGAAGTAGAAAACGCAACAAAACCTGAACCTTTGCTAGTTCCGTTAGGATCTCTCATGACCTGTTTATAAAAAAAACAACAAAATATAACTCCCAGTTCATAAACATCGTTAGTGTATAAGTCTCTAGTGCTTTCTGATAAACATACCTTGCAGGAAGTTATAGTACCAAAAGGCGCAAAGTACTCCCTGAGACTTTCATCGGTCACCGTATCATCTAAATTTTTTACATACAAGTTTAACCCGTGACTTGTCCACCGCCTCCTTCATACTCTGCTCAAACTTCTATTTCAACTCCAGTTCCCGTCCATTCTTTTTTGCGCTTTCCCGACAACATTCTTTTTCATCAAACTTCTGTCCGTTAAGGCCTTCTACAGCTTTAGCAGCATCTTCGGTACTCTCAAAGTTAACAAACCAAAGCATTTGGAGTTACCGTCAGCATCCCTCATCACAACCGCACTGGTGATCGTTCCATATTCACTAAACGCCTTTTGTAAATCCTCATCGGTTGTTTATTCGGAGAGGTTTTTAACCAAAACATTAGTGAATTTGGTCTTGTTGACAGCTAGTTCGCGTTCTTGCTGCGTTTTTACACCCATTTGCTGCTGCGTTTGCAGCCGTTAAACGGCTGCAAACAGCTGCGTTTTTACACCCGTTTGCAACGGTTTAACGACATGTTTACGGCTGCAAACGCGTCGTTAAACATTGCTGATGTGGCACTGGCTGATGTACCGATGAGGTTCTACAATCAACACCTTCAATTGCAGTTTAACATCAAGAACAACGCTGGTTTTTTGTTCGTCTCTAGGATCGAGGTACAAAAATGTTCCATTTGATACTTGTGCGCTTTTTACAATTTCATCCCAAAACTTGCAAGAGGCTTTTAGTTCAAGAGTCTACAAACAAGATGCATTACGTTTAGTGTAATGCGAGCAAGTTACCAGACACATGTAAAACTGAGAGTACCTCTTCATGCCGTTTTGGATTCGTGTAGAGTAGTCTCAACAAATCCTTCAAAGTGCACACATCTGTGTCTTTCGGACGTGTATAGCGAGGACCCTTATAGCCGATCTGCTTTAAATAGCATACCTTATCTGATAAAGACGGGCACACATGTTTTAGTGATCTGCACAGTAATAAAAACAGACCATAAGGACAAAGTCAAAAACTTTTGTGTGTACACTGTATAATATTAAAAGAACTATTTACTTATATATATAACGCCGGTCCTTCATGACAAATGCTTCCGTTGTTGGTACTTCCACTCCATTCATCAAATCAGCATCCACAACTACTGCCACCAGTCTGTACAGACTATTTCTAGTATGTTCCGCACTATGAGTAAAAGAAATCTTGTTACGAACATAACAAACGCCTTTGTTTAGCTGCAAACAAGTATTTCCTTGAAGCATTCGTCGTTTCCCTTCCCGTTCGCTCATAATGGTTTCTTGAAAGTGTTCGTATGCCCAACTACCGTCATCGTTACCGTCACCAACTCAAAATCCCAGTATTTTCAGTTTTGCAACAGATTCAGGCCTGATATCCACTGTCTGGTCACTCCGAGCATCAACCAAGGGTATTTCAACGGACGATTCATGCTCGCCTAAAAGACGCTCCCAGTGTAGACCGACAGGGCAATCTTGTTTCTGAACTGTAGCTTAAACCTTTTCAAAACTAAAACAGTGGCCTTGTTTCCAGGGTTTCTGATAAGACCCAAACCTAAAAAATACAAAAAATGTATATAAAGGTTATCCACATGAAGATCTGTGCTAAAACCAGCATCAGATGCTTCAAATCAACCTTCAGTTCATTTTTTAAAAATTAATAATCAACAAATCAACCTTGCAAGACAGATTTGACCAGACTCTTGGCGAGTAACCATAAGCCCATTCGGCTCCATCTTCCTACTCTCCCAAACCTGGCGTCAAATAGTTAACTTAAAAAAATCAGAAAAAAAAAATAAATAAACTGCATTTGTAGCCATAAAATAGTACCTTGAACCATGTATCTGCATAACTGTAGAATAAAACTGAGTCCGAAGTCATTGAGATATTCCAAAAGATCACCTCTGAACCGCTCATGTATATATGTTCAACATACTTTATTGGCACATACTTTGTTAGTGGCAATATGAATGGGCCTGCGTACATACCATCAATGTCTACTTAAAATATAGTCACAATCAGAAATAGAAATTCAATTAAAATGCAGAACATAATTTTTATATGCTCAAACAAAATACCTTCTCTAACTCAGACAATTGGCGAACACGAACCATATTACTATAAGCTCGCTCATAGCTTTCAACGACATACGATATAATAAACAACCAGAAATGTAAATACCACTTTACAGTGCCTTTATGTGATAAAAACTAAATGTGAGTATATAAACAACCAGAAATCTAAATATCACTCATGTAAATCATAACCTAATCCTAATCTGAATATCAAACCCCAAAATCTTAGCCAAGTAAACTAAGAAACCACAATTAAAAAAACAAACATGAAAATAAAGAAACATCGAATTCGAGATCTGAAGCTTGTGACCTAAACAAATAAGAAAGAGGTCGTCGGACATACCTTAGTTTGTCGGAACCTACCTCAACCACCATCTACAATCGGGAAGTCGTCTCTATTGCCACCGCTCAGCTTGAGAATTCTATCACCGGAACCCTAGTCGTCGGACACCAGGCCGTCTTTAGATCTTGTGAAATCTTGCTCATACATCACCGATTGGCAGACCAAACACCCCCTAACAACAATAATCTTTCATTTAGCATAATAAAAAAGACATTGAGTAGAATAGCGGCCATACCTTGCTCATACGTCACTGATTGGCAGATCCAAACCCTTCACCACCTTCAAACTTAGTCGATTGGATGTCGTATAGAGAGAGATTTGCTGATCTGGTGTCATTGAGAAAGCCAGATCTTGCATCGCCAAGAGAAACCCTAGATCTCCTTTTGAATCGCCTGGAGATAAAGCAGCTCGATGGGGCGGATAAAATACTATGAGAATGAGAAACCCTAGTTGTGTACCCGTGTGTTTTGTGAGTGAAGGGCATAATTGGGATTGTAAATTATATTGTGCTTTAGAGAATTGTACAGCATGCTTTAGGGGTGTTTTAAGAAAATTTATATGACCTTAAGAAGTCCTTTGGATATGCTTATTAATATAGTATAGATATAGATGTATATGTGTCTATGTCTATGCGTATATGTATATGTGTTTGTGCATGTATGTGTGTACCTTTGGTTATAAAGCTTGAATTCGGCTTGCAGGTAGTTTTTGAAGCTAGTTCTCGGCTTAGGCTCGAGCTCGGATCATTTTAATTTATAGTCATATTTTACAAATAGTAATTATTATTATTATTTAAATATATACTTAATATATAAATTAAAAAATATATAAACGGTGGTCTTGTTAAGGCTCGTGAGCCAGCTTGAGTTCGATAAGCGAAACTCAAACAAGTTTAAGCTTGACTCGTTTCGAGTTTTTGTTTGAAGCCAAACTCAAGTAGCTTGACTCGTTTCCACCCCTCACAAATATAATTCCCAACTTAAATTCCCACACAAAAATTCTAAATTCCCGCTCGTATTTTATATCTTTCCGCCTAAATTTCCTTTACCCTCCCAAAATCCATCTAAGGTCATGCGTAGTCATAACGCCCCTTTGTGGGCGTTATGCGACACGTGGCGCGCCACGTGTGCAGGTGGGCGTTATGGGGCGTTATCCGTTTAAGCCCGTAGTCATAAAGCCCCCGCCTAATCATTACTCAATTATTAATTTCTAATTTTTTATAATTATTTTCTAACTTTATAAAATTAAAATTCATTTCATTAAATTAAAAAACATTACACTAAAAAAAACAATACATTTAAAAAAAACATTACAGTAACAAAAAACTGAAAAATAAATTAAAAAACTGATTGTTTGCTAAAAAAATATAATGTTAGTCTAAAATTTAAAAAAATAAAAACAGAAAAATAAATTAAAAAACTGAAAATAAATAAATAAAAAAAACCACAATACCTTTTGAGTTGAGCCCAGCCCAGCCCAAAGCCCATAAAAAAAACCCTAAAATCTTCCTTCTTCCTTGTCTTCCTCCTTCTTCGTATACCTGCAACACAAAATATCAAAAACAGAGCATTCCAAACAAACAAACAGACTGAAAAAATAAAAAAAAATAAAAAAATTCAAACAAACACATGACGCCGCTATAATTATCGCGCCACACCCCCATTTTTCATTCATAGCGCCGAGAGTTTTGGTGTTTGGGGCGTTTTTCCGGCGCCATCTCCGGGCATACCGCCCCACTACGTATAACCTAAGTAATTCTCATTTCCAATCCCCAGTTAATTAAAAACACAAATACACAGAGCTTCCCCTTCAGTTCAAAACCCTAGCGCCTACCACCACCATCTTCACATCAGCTCGAACCATCTTCAGGTTTCACTACCATGTGGAAACGATGCCAAGGAGATGCTAAAACCTTTTCCAATTGGGTCACCGTCGGCTACCTTTTCGGTCTCCACCCACAGAACAGAAGATGTAGAAACCCTAGACGGTCAGTCAAAAGAGAAATGGATGAGGAATAGGTGGTCTTGGGGAAAATGGGTTGGGGTCAGACGGAAATAAACAACGGGTCATATTGGGTGGCTACTTTTGGTTGGTTGTTGCTCCTGTTGACAAGAACGGAAAAACTCGGCAGCGTCGCTGCTACAGTGGCGCTGGTACCTTCTTCTTTGAATTGGGTGTGTTTTCTTCTACCTTTTATTGATTTTGCTGGACTTCGTACGTTTATTATAGATATTTTTAGGTTTTTATGTGGGTTTTGGTGTATTTGAATTTGAGATGGTTGGGTTTTCTTAAATTTGAGGGTTTCCATGTAGAAGCATCACGGATACTAGGGGTTATAAAACGCTCGATGAAATTTCGAACAAAAATCCATGGTTTAGAGGTTTATTGTATTATGTTAAAGACCAGATATGGGAATCCTCTAGTGATTGTCACTGAAAATGTTAACTTTTCAATATGAGAACGTGTGCATGTTATATGGGTGTTAACTAGGGGTGGCAAAATCAACCCATACATTCAACTTTGGGTTAGGATGGGTATTATTTTTTGTAGTAGATGGGTTAAGTTGGGTTAACAAGAATTGTTAAATGGGTCAAGATGGGTAACTTTAAAAAATAATAAAATAACATGTGGGCCAGGATGGGTTTTCTGGGTAAACTAAACCCTAAAAGTCTAAGAGCATTCACATCCATTCCACTAAATTGTGTAGTGAGGTTTTTATAATATGAAGAGTATGAAAAGTGGTTGTGAGTGGAGGAGAGAGAAAATGTTACTGTTCATCTGTATATTTGAAAAGACAATGTTCACCCCCTATAATTTTTTAATATATTTTGAAAGTGGTTGTGAGTGAAGGAGAGAGAAAAGATAATGATAAAAATATAAAAATATATTATTTAATTGAAAAGGAGAGAGAAAATGTAGGTGGTGTTTGTTTTTTGCTAGAAGTACTTCACAACCTCTTATGCCTGCACCACGCAGACCACGCGCAGACGTTTGAGTCTGCAACGTATTTGTTTTTTAGAAGAGCTTTCATTAAAAAACCTCTTCTAAAGGTCTTCCCCACACAGATGTGGCCTTGCCTCTTCAAAACTCTTCAAGCTCCACTTCTCAACCTGCACATCTTCAAACCTCAGAAACCCTAGCCCCATCTCCACTTCTCCAACAGAGATCTCACCTCCTCCGCTTCCCCCTCCACCTCCGCCTCCCCTCCGCTACCCCCTCCACATCCGCCACACCTCCGCTACCACCTCCACCTCCGCTACCCCCTCTACCCCCGCCGCACCTCTGCTACCCCCTCCACCTCCGCCGCACCTCCGCTACCCCCTCCACCTCCGCCGCACCTCCACTACCCCCTCCACCTCCGTCGTTCACCCATCTCCACCTCTGCCGTCGCGTTTTCCCCTCAACTGCTGCCTTCGTTCACCCATCTCCACCTCTGCCATCTCCGTCGACAAACTCCACAGGTATGTTTTTTTTTCAGAATTGAAGTTATTTTTTGTTTCAGATTATAAGTTCTATGTTTCTTTTTAGATTATAAGTTATATGTTTTTTTCTGATCATATGTGGTTTAGGTTTAATTTCAAGGTTATTTGTTTGCATTTTTTCAGATTATATGTTTTTTTCAGCTAAAATTTGGTGCTAGTTTGCTTAATTTTGGTGTTAGTTTGCAGAATTTTGATGTTAATTTGCTGAATTTTGGTGTTAGTTTGCAGAATTTTGATGTTAATTTGCTGAATTTTGGTGTTACTTTGCTAAATTTTTTATGTTACTTTGCTAAATTTTGGTGTTAGTTTGCTGATTTTTTATTGTTATTCATGCCTATTATTTGAGTAGTTTGCAGAAGTTAAAAAACAAACAGTTTTCTTCTTGCAGACTGTAGAGGTTTGGTCCACCTCTTGTCACACCCCGATTTCCACGTGTATCACCGGTGGGCCCGGTGGGGGATTACCGTGACATAGTTGGCAACAATATAGTCAAACCACACAATTATATGAATGCACAGCGGAAGCATAAAGATAAATATAATTCAACCTTTGATTGTAATATCGAATGTATCACAAATAGTCGAATAGTATCCACAGGGGATCAAAATAATAATAAAAATATTGTTCAACAGACAAGGCATCAAAGCTTGCGAGACTTCTTAAGATGCTAAGGAGCTATAACCAGCCGATTACGTGTAGTACCTGCACTTAATCTTTTTGAGAAAATACGTCAGTTTACACTGGTAAATACATTCAACCGACACTTTTGTAAAATGTTTATTAAAATTGATTTGAATGCACAAGGCACAAACTCTTTTATAACTTGGGAGAATTATTTAATATTATAATCTTGTGAACGAATTACATGTTCCTTCTTTGCGTTCAGTAGCCCGGATCTAGTCGGGGTTAAAGATCAATAGACACACCACTTTGCGTAAAACCGAGGTGGGTAAACCAACGGTTACGTCTTTTAATAATATAGACATAATGCCAGGTGTACGCCTACACCCGGATGTCGAGGTCGTGGCCATTTCGTAAAATGATGCCTAGGATATCCGGGACATGGTCATTAACCCCCCAAAGGCTTTTAAGTAACAAGACTGTTTAAACGAGCCGATCAAATTATTCAATTAACCACCAAACGATGGAAGATTTGATGCTCGATCAAGCGGTATTTTATATATACCGTAACCCAAGCCCGTAATACGGAAAATAAGTTAAAAGTATTTACCTTTGCAAGTATTGTCCTTAATTGATTAAATCACAGATATCTTTTACTGGGGCTCCTATTCTGGAACGAAGGTTTTAAAATAACCTATTAGAATCCTAACGGGTCTTTATATTAGCCGTAGCCTAGACCGGTCAGTTTCAAGGGATAGATACGGTTTAATCGCGTGAAAGGCGAAAACCGAGAATGGAATGTGATTCTGACCCAACAAGTACGAAGACTTGTTTTATATGGGCTTAATATTCACACTCTGGATTTTGGGGTCAAAATAATATGATTTGACCCGTATCGGCTAATTTATGTAAACTAGTTACATAAGCCGAACCGTGCGCGCAATAGGCGCAACGGGATACCGTAAGAGTCCTACACTTGTTTCCCAAATCAATATGCCTTAAAGAGGTTGTGGTATCAGTAGGATATCTTCCGTGATGCCCGTAACGAGTTTAAGTTCATTATACGCCCCGTAGGGGTTTTTCGGTCATTTTAAAGACTTTTTAAAAGAGGTTTTAGAGTTCTACAGGAAATCTGAGTTTCCTGTTCAGTTGTAAAGTCCAAAATACTTTATTTATTATTTAAAATCAGTAGCAACTGGAATCGGGTCAAAAGACCTTGTAGAACTCAAGTTTTGGCCGAAAAGGGCATATTCGGTATTTACCGAACCGTAGCCATAACCGCAGGTTATGAGCAGGTTAAAATTAATTAAAAATCTTTAAAAATCCCAAAATATTATTTTACAACAGTGAGTAAAAGGTTTGGTGACGAAATCTTGGTTTAGGTAGGCGTTATGCTAATCGCGCCGTTTATTACAAAAGTTTCTTTTATTTGCGCTATTTAGCATAACTCCTATTCTAGACCTCGGATTGGCATGAAACTTTAGGGACATGCTTAGAATTTAGTAATCAAGGTTATGGTCCCTTCACGTGTCCGAAATACTCGTTTTATTTTAAAAAGGGCGTTACGGTCAACTTTTAAGCAATTAACGGAAATGCGTAAAAGACTCGGACAAACAACGAACCGGTCACAGAAGGTGATACCATCACGTGACCTGGTCCTAAGAGAGTCCTAAGGCATATCTACATTGCACTAAAACGGGTCAGAACTGAAGTCAAAGCAAAAGTCAAACTTTTGCGACATTCGGCTCCGAACCGGGTCAATATAGCAAATGGCCGAATCAAACGAGCTTAGACAAGTTTATATACTTAATATCATGTTTTATAAGTGTTCGAACAGGTTTCATATCATCTATATTACAGATTATGCAAGAATCGCAAAAATGGCTTTCTGTTCACTTTTTAAGTACACGTTTGACTCGACATTTGAACTAGTTAGAGTGATGATCAGGGGGAATCCTTTTAGGGGTTTATTACCCTCATAAATACCAACACATAACTACTTTTGATTCGACAATTCACTGGACCATTCGTGACTTATCGCAAAGTCAATCGTTAGTTACGACGGATTGACTTTTAGGCTAAACTAAGCAATAACAAAGCCATAGAAGGTTTGGCATACTTACAGAGACTTGTGCACGACTTAGGAATGTTAGAAGAAATCTTGTGAGCTCCAGGAATGATCAGAGAATGTGTTTTGAGGTGTGTTTCATTTGTGAACCAAGCATGGCCTTTTATAGTAAAGTTTGGTGCACAAGATCATCACAACACATCCTACATTGCTCATGGATGATCAACAAGTGTCCAGAGGTGCTAGGGGTCAAGTAGAGGGCACCCATGCCTCATTGATTGTTCACAAGTTCGTCTACAAGCCAAATCATTGAATCTGCCCATACTTTCTGCATCTGTATGGTTCACGCGGCCCGCATGGAAGATCAGGCAGCCTTGTACGCGGGTCGCCTGGATCCTTAAATCAGACGCGTATAAACAGAAGGCTCGCGACCCGCATTAACTTACTCCATTCTTTAACGCGGCCCACGTTAGGTCAGTTTCTCAAGATTTTTAAATCTTTTATAATCATTACTAAATCTTTGTAATTAATAACGAAATCTTTGGTAATTAATAACCTGACCTTTCGGGTTTGAAGGGGTAACTTTGCGATTTGGCCCTTGATTATTTACAACTAAGGGCCTCGTGTTATTTACCCGCATTGTTAAGTCCCCGGTTAGTTTGTTAGTTATCTGGAAAGCTTTAACTTTTATTGTTGACGCTTTTAACCCTTCTCGTACGAATTTGATCATAACTTTCTCGTTTTTAAACGGAACTTCGCGGAATTTATATATTACACTCTAGTGAGCGTATTTTACTGTTACAAAGCCTCGGGTACGTCAAAGGGTCACTCAGAGGTATAATTAAACATGTTGACACAGTTAACCCCTGCAGCTTGTAATCTCTCACTTTCTTCCGCGTTTCGCTTCCGCACGATCCATGATTTATTCGTTTGAAGGTACGAGCATCGTTTAGGGTTACTATACGGTATACTTACTCTTGGTTGACATTTATAACCCTCGAATTTACATACTTTCAAGGTTTGTCAACATTAGTCCTTCATTTAATATTAAATGCCACGTGTAAACTCAAGACACGTGTCAATACATTATTGGACACAAAATTTCGAGGTGTTACATGCTCACCCCCTTAAAATAAATCTCGACCCAAGATTTACTCAAACAAATAGGGATATTTCTCTTTCATCGTGGATTCAACTTCCCACGTGAACTCGGGTCCTCTCCGGGCATCCCATTTAACCTTAACTATCGGTACATGTGTAACACTCTAGTTATTATTCTAAAGATTTTCGTATTTTTAACGAAAATAAACAAGAAGTTAACGTTAAGTATCCTTAGAAAATACGGGTTAATTATAACTTTCACAATTTCCAAGTACACCGCCTACTGTGACAAAATTCGTCGTTTAAAATATCGATTTACAATGTGCGGAAGCATGAATCTTTATAGTGTTCGGTTCTTCGATGATGCTTGATCGTCTTCCGGCATCCAAAATGTACCTACATTTCATAAACATGAAATGCTTTAGTCATACGGGACTTAAAACGCGTCTAAACGAGTTCGAGAAACAATTGATAACAAAATATAGTTTTCAACCTGACCTCCACCGTAAATTACGGTGGCACCGTAATTTACGGTGGCCACTGGTAGTACAGGCCCCCACCGTAAACCAGGAGGGATCCACCGTAACATTTTTCAACTCCACCGTAAATTACGGTGGACACCGTAATTTACGGTGGCCCCTGCATCAGCAGGTCTGCAGCTAAATTCAGTTATGCCGGTTTTTACGGAAACGGCCATAACTCCTTCGTTATTGATCCGTTTTACCCGATTCCTTTTCCTACGCGTCCGTAATTTAATCCTCCATTTTATGAGGTTAAAATCCGACATTCGACTTAACAAATTTTAAGACTTCTAAGTCTTCAGCTTATTTCCCCTTTTTGCCAATTTTGACCCGTTTGTGATTTCACCATCAAACATGTTTATTTGGCCCTTATATCACATATACTTCTTCGACTTAATGTTGCCTATCATATTAGATTTTAATCGCCGGTTTAATTACTCAAATTAAACCCATTTTCACTCGGATGTTTATTTTGACCCGTTAAGGGTATTTGAGCATTTTCAAGCCTAAAAACGCTTTCGATTTCTTCTAGTATTCCATCACCACATTCTTACCCTATAATACCCCACCTCGGCTGCATTTAAGGTGAGTTTATTATGGTGATCTTATATAACCCAAATCTTACCTCTAAAATCAATATTTTACGGCAAAACTCAATAGTGCCGTTTGACTAAAAACAATACCCCCTTCAACTTCTATACTTATTCTAAGTATTTATCTTATCGCAAAACTCGTTTCCAAACAACCTTTAAAGGTTGTTTGTTCAATTTAGCCTACAAGGGCATTTTGGTCAATTTTGGTCCTTCTTTTACAATGAAGGGCTATCACTAATTATTCGACCAAATTAGTATTTTTACATACATCATAAATAAGCGTACCTGACTCGGGTCAACAAATAGACCCGATCTTAATACCTTGCTTTATATTCGCTAATTAAGATCGGTGCGAATATCCATTGGATATCTATTCCTGTAAGCATATGACTCGACAAAAGAATCATTAGTCTATATAGTCAAAAGGTGTTATCTACACCTTTTAACCCGTTTGGCCGAATTGACCATTTATCTTTGATTTTCTTGTTTCGTTAGATTACACGACGGAACATCATATTTCAATTGTTTAGACACCTCATTCATAATTTATATGATAAGAAAACATTCCACAATTTAAGACTAGTGTAAGTTACACTTACCTTGCATCCGAATTATGCTTTTCCGCCATTCTTGCTTCGTTTGACCCGCTTCTTTTCCCAAGCCTCCGTCTAGCTTGTCAAGAGTCAAACTAACATCATAATTCGTAAGATGGTTAGATTAGTCATCACTACTATGACTATTTCATCTTACGGACTTTATGTCGAAACTTCTATTTGACTTCATCATAGGTTAGTTCGACTTTATAAAGTCGACTACCTTTGATCATATAATGTGCACGACTAAGGCAAATAAATATTATGATTACAACCCGTTTTATCTCATATCTCATGTAATCAGTCAAGCTTGCCAATTACGCATTTCACTTGGATTTCAACACTTTACTTCTCATTTAGGCATTTTAACAAACACCTAACGGGCATAATTCTACATGTTTACTAACTAGCTATTTTACCAAGATTTACGTCAAGAATCAAATCTCTATGTCAAGTGTTTATAAACAACATCTAGGTCTTGCATCCTACCTTTCAAATTTCACAATTAAACACTCAAATTCAAGTGTTCATCATTTTATCATGAAAACCCACTTAACATATATATGGGAAATCATCAAATCATTCAAATCTTAACATCATATGCATGCATTTCACTTAGGGTTTAGTTCCTAAGCATGTCTACATCACTAATTTAGCCATAGCTCCTCTAATCCATACATAGATCGCATCATGCAAGATTAACTATTTTTCACAACTTCATGAATGTTAGAAATTCGACATACCTTACGATCCCCTTGACTTGGTGCTCGTTTATTCATGTTTGATTGTGAATTTGAACTTCATTTTGGCCTTCAATTTGATTATTATGTTAGATGTTAGGGTTTGGCTCCTTGGAGCTCCCCTGAACTCGATCCAGAACACACACTTGTGTGTGTGTTTTATTTTGTTATTAGTAAACAATCTTTCAAGTTATCCTACTTTAGCCCCTCGTGTTTGGTTAATTATTAATTAGGTCACAACCTAATTATTTTCAACAATATTCTCACTTATTAACTAGGTTTAATATTCCTAGTTAACTTAGCGGGTTCGGGAATATTTATGACTAAGTTTATTTTAGGTCCCGTTAACTCTGGCCTTTTATCCATCTTATTCCCTTAAAAGCTTTTATTCACTTCTTATTTAATATTAGGATTAATTATTTAAATCCTAATATTTACCGGGTAAGTTTTACCACTAACGGTATTTTACCCATCTCTTAGTGCTAATGTGGTTTGATCACCAAACCCATTTTCGGGGTGTTACAAGTCTACCCCCCCTTAAAGAGGTTTCGTCCTCGAAACCTGGCTTACATAGTTCATTGAGTTCTAAACTCAATGCGTTTGACTTGAGTAATCTCTTAAGCATTACTCATACTTTAACCAAGTGTTAGTATTACCAGAAAAATTATGGTAACAGAACCTCTACGTACCTCATACGACATAATGTGGCTTGAAATAACGTAATTCCGTGATTTCCACTAGTTTAGTTACTTAGCGCTATTCATCACTTCCATATATTATCGAATTCTTTATGGATCCGTTACTTTGACCCATTTAAAAGTCTTTAGTGAAATCTTTCACTTTTAGCAACAATTTATTTTGTTTTAAAATTCATTTATTCGGTTCAGTTATACCGAATCCACCGCTTACAAGCAACCAAATTGCTTAAAGGACCTCAACCGGTCTCACTAACTAGACTTATTAGTCCAGTTACTTTTTACCCTTATTATTTGCTATGGTTTTCCTTATAAGGTAACCATTTAAAAACTCGTTATCTTTTAGTTAAAAGTTTTCATGTATACTGACGCGTACGTCTTTCATGTGTAAGGCCTCGCGGGCCGTTACTTACTGCTTATAACCCTTAATCTTTATTGACTGAGTTGTAACTTGACCACTCAGTCTCGTTAGTCTTTTAACAGGTTTATCACGCACTTGTCTTATATTAACAAGCGTTTTGTATTCTTCATGACATTTTCTTAACTTTGAATAGTTTTGCGGCTAGCCTAGTTTGACGCCGTCACTTCATACCCCGTCACACGGGTATACTAATTTGCCATCTCCGGCCTTATGTGTGTCTAAGATTTTCTAAACCATCTCTTACTACTTATGTTTGTTAAAACATTGCTTTTAACTAAAAACTAAATTTTTAGTTTACATTTTCTCCTTGTCTTATATCTTTTTCTCATGTCTAGGAATTTCCGTTTTGAGTTTTATTCCTAACCGTTATTATTTTACACGGAGAATTGTAACCAGTTCCCCTTGCTTTACAATATTGACCCGTAGGTTTCTTCACTTAGCCTTATGGGCTATTTTTGATTAGACATTCACCTCTTTAAGGCGAAGTCCTTATAACTTCTTTCTAATCATGACCCGTGGGTCGTTTTGGTCTCGTAGACCTTTTGCTCTAATTAATACCTCGTAGGTTATGATGATTGATGTGCGTGAAGTGTGTTATATTTTTAGATATATATTTAAGCCCTTTTTACACTTTTAGCCAAGTTTTAAATTTATAAAACACGATATTTACTAACACTAAACACACATATGGGCAAGTGCACCCATCGTGGACGTAGTATAGTGTTGGTAAGATACCGAGGTCGTCCAAGGACACAAGAGCTTTTAATACCGGTTTATCCTCAACGTCTAATCAAATCAAAAAGTTAGAAAAATGTTTTAAACTAAGAAAAATAAAAACTAACTAAATGCTGAAAAATAAAATAAAATAAAAACAGATAGACAAGATGAATCACTTGGATCCGACACGTGTATTAGTATAACCTTTGATTATTTTCGCACTTTTGCACTTGTTTAAGAGATTATCTTAGTTATTGTAGTAGGCCCCTCTTTTGAAGGCGACGTTACCCTCAACCCAGTAGTTTGAGTCAGCAAGGATACAATCCTAAAGGGTCGGATTATTGAAAGATAATGAATTAAGTTATTAATGCAAATTATGGTAGGCCCCGCTTTTGGCGGTGACGTTACCCTCGGCTAAGTAGTCTGAGTCAGCAGGGATACAGTCCTAAATAGCCGGGTTATAGTATTAATAGTAGTTAGCTTATGAGGGGGTCAAAGAGTTTGGATCCCCGCCATCCAATACCTATGGGCATTGAAGGAGATCCTACTAAATTTGACCCAGGTCCCAAGCAGGACCTCTAAACGCTGAACAAGGGCAAGACCTTTACCAAACCATTCCCTTAACCCCCGACCAGGTAGCCAACATACCTCCATATAGACCGTGGAGATATGAATGGTGAAAATCTTTTATTTTATATAGACAGTAAAATAATGCCAAGACACCACGGACAAACGATAAGGAAAGATCACCTTCAACATAAGTAACTAGTTATTAAAGTCATTAATACAAAACCAAATAAAAAGTGCAAAAGATTAAAAATAAAAAGTATTATACTAAACACTTGTCTTCACCAAGTGATGTAAGAGACTTAGGCAAACATGGCCTTGATTGTCAAGAACTCTTACGATCAATCTTGGATCCCGAGACGACTCACACACTCTATGATGGACAATGGATGATGGTGGTGGATGATGGTGTTATGGTGGTGGTGGGTGGTGGATGAAGTGTGAGAGAGGTGGTGTGCCAAGGGATGAGAGAGAATGAAACCAAGCTCCTCTATTTATAGGCTGAACAGAACGCTGGACACGGCCCCGTGTTCGCTGAACACGGCCCCGTGCCCGTCTGACATTCTCTCTCTTCATTAATTGTAATTGCGAATTACAATTAATGCGCCTGCTGTACTTTCAACACGCCCCCGTGTCCGCTGGGCACGGCCCCGTGGTGAGCAATGGAAGCTTCTACTGGTTTGTCTTTTCTGCTGCTTCCTGGGCACGCCCCCGTGTTCACTGGACACGGGGCGTGTTCAGGCTCTGTTCTCTTCTCTTTGTCTTGGGAGGTGCCGTTGAGGGTCCGGGCAGTTTACTTTTTGTCCCTTTTCTTGTATTTATGGTAGAATTAGTGGTCTTTTTGCTTCTTTTGTGATTTTGAGCTCATTTCATCCTGAAAATACAAAAGGAAGACAAAAACACTCTTTTTCCAACATTAGTACTTAAAAAGGGTTAGTTTTATGCCTTAAATGATGTGTTTTATATGTTGCATTTTACACACATCAAATACCCCCACACTTGAACTTTTGCTTGTCCTCAAGCAAAACTCTTTTAATGTGGCTTACACTCCCAAATGGAATAGGTAGAAGAGAAGTTTTTTAACTTGTCCTAGAGTGTCGGGAATCCAAGGTTTGTATAGGTTCTATTTTTACCTCATTTACAATCTTATTCGTCATGGTTTATTTTGAACTTTTCATAAGATAAACTACTTAATTTGGCATAGCATGCCTTATTAAAATTCCATTTATATACAAGTTCACATACCTCACGGGAGATCACTCAATCACTCGGCCGAAGGTGTATATTTAAGTGAATCGCTCGAGAGCGGCACGGATTTACATTTTCCATATGCTTGCCAAGCGATCAATCCTCCTCCTTTTTAACTTTTACCTTTGTAAATATCAAGAGGTCTTTTTGGGGTGAAGGCTTGGGTTTAAAGGTGGGTGGTTGGTTAGTGGTTAGTAAAAAGGGCGAAAATCGTAACAAGTGTCGGTTTTCGTAAAATACCTTATTTTTGGTGACATTTATTTTTGAAGTATTTCTCCAAACAAGCTTTTTGTAGCTTATGTTTGTTTTTGACTTCAACATTTTTTTTTTTTTTTTTTTTTTTTTTGATCACGTAAAGGTATGTTTATGAAAAACCGAGTTTGTCACTAAAATAAAGGTGAAAAAATGAAAAAGGTTTTTGGTGGGTAGAAAATTGTTTTGGGGGTAATGAAATGAAAGGTTTAGGCTCAAAGGGGTTTTCTAGGGGGATTTTGGGTAGGTAAAAAAAAAAATGAAAAATAATGGTTTTGAAAGAAAAATAGTTAGTCCTAATGCCTCCATCATTTACTTACTTGGGTTTAAGTTGGTAAGGACCGGGAATGTATCGTCGTGGCAAGTTCTAGATTTGTAAAGACCGAGCGGCTATTCACACAAGAAACGAAAAATGAGCATTTAATCTAAGTATGTGTATTTTTATGCTCAATATAGGCTCAAAACTCACTTTTTGTGGGAATGGGTTTTTAATGTGACCAAGCATATATAATCGAATTTTAGCTAGACTTGTTATACCGTTTCATAATTTTCTTATGTTAGTTCTTTTTATCACGACGCTATTGGTTGTAAGTTTGTAAAAATATAACCCTTTTATAACTTGTTATTCCCAACTTAAACTAAGACAAGTAAATAAAAAAAATGAAAAAGTTTTTGAAAAAATTTGGGGTGTTTAGCGGTTCCAATAGAGTTTTGTGTAAGGCTTGTTTTAGGATTTTGCAAAATTCCAAGGTTTTAGCATCCCCCCCACACTTAAATTACACATTGTCCTCAATGTGTCCAAAAATAGAGTTTTTGGTTGATTAGAATATGTAAAAGTGTGTTTAAAAACAAAGATTTGTGTTACTGGCGATCTGGACACGGCCCCGTGTTCTTTGGACACGGCCCCGTGTTGAACTGCCAGTAACGAAAAACTTACAGAGGGTGAACACGGGGGCGTGTTGGGTGAACACGGCCACGTGTCCGACAAAAATCTGCAGGTCAGTAGCCAAACAGCAGAACTGGGAGATGGACACGGGGGCGTGTCGGCTGAACACGTCCCCGTGTGGACAGTCTGATAGCCAGAAAAATATGGTTTTCTCCCGGTTTCTTCCTCCTAGGGCTGCGAGTGCTAATGTTTAGCATTCTAACCCTTGCATTGCACCTGTTCAAGCATTCAATACCATCCAACCAAGCACCAAACATCCTAATCTTACCATAGTTAAACATTATCCAACACAAAGTAAAAACAAAGTAAAAATAAAAAGAAAAGAGTTAAGGAAAGTAAATTGTCTTGACAAATGGCACGCAGGCCATGAATTGTTCGATAGGAAGGGTAATCAAACCTGTGGGCTCATAACCAGCTAGCCCTTTGCTCCTCCCGGCCTCCTACTCCATATCTTCATCACTGTCTTCACCTCCGCCTCCCTGCCTTGCCATGTACTCCCGGATGCTACCGATATCATCTTGTATATCGTTGACGCTGCGTTCGATAGCTCCTACCCGGAGGTGTGTGTTGTTGGCGAGGTTGTAGGTGTTCCGGGTGCACATGAGGTTTTCCTGCAAAAAATCATGCAAACTTTGGAAATTAGGAAAACCGCCTCCTTGAGAGGAGGATTGACCCTGTTCGCCTTGGGGAGGGTATTGGTACTGTGGAGGTGGTGCATGAAGAACTAGAGCCTCTTGCGGGTTCCATGCGTAGCCTTGCGTCCTCTGAAAGCTCACCGTCCCGTCCTCCGCTTCATAGAGCAAGTTCATGGCCCGGCAGATATGGTAATCAACCCGTCCCGACCATGGGCTCCTTTCGAAGGACTTCGGGATGTTCGCGAAGTGCTTGAAAAGACGGTACACCCATCCCCCGAAGAAGATTGGTGTAGGAGCAGAGGCAAGGCGGTTCAAGTGCATGTTCCGCAGTAGGAGGTAAGGAACATCGAGAGGCTTCCGGTTGTGGATGCAGTGAAGGACAACCAAATCTCTAACCCCAACAACGCCACTACTGTCATGGCGTTGGTTCAGCGAGTACGTGAGGAGCCTGTGGATGTAGCGATATAACGGGTCTCTCAGTTTGGTACTCTTTGTGCTGCTGGAGTTGTAGATCCCCTCACCGATTTGAGCCCATGCGGCTTGGCGTTCTGTTGCGTCCAAATCTCGCAATCCCCCGGTATTCTCTTCGTTCCCCGCTTCTTCGTCTTTGTACATCCCAATGATTGATCCGAACTGCGCCATGGAGGTTCTATAGGTCGTACCCCCACATCGAAACTCGACCGCCTCGTGATCAAACGGGTCGCGTCTCGAGTTGAAGATGAACGTGCTATAGAACTCCAATGTGCATTGGTGGACCGACCGAAGTCGGGTAGTCAATGCAACGTGCAGCGGACCCGTCACTATGTTGTTGAAGCGGTCCAGTTGGTTTACCATTGTCAGAAGATCGGTACATGCCCGCCTTGGATATTCTTCGGGCCTTGTTTGTAGGACCTCATAGCGAGCCCTGGCGTCAAGTTCGCTGGCATTGAACCGTGTGAATTTGGACATCTGAAAAGAATACAACAAAAGTTAGTGCGAAACATGGAAATTGGGGTTGAAAACTGCAAACAGTGGGCTGGACACGGCCCCGTGTTCACCGAACACGGCCCCGTGTTCAGGCGTCTGTAACACCTAATTTTCATTTTTTCGTCCCGGTTTCGAAAACCTGAAAATTTTTAGCCTAATAGCAGCGGTTTCCCCCGAAAATGAAACCCTAAGTGTCATTTTTCCAAAATCAAACCATTTACCCTTTCAATTTTGAGTTTTTCGGTTCAAGAACAAGGGTTTGTGTTTTTAGTTGGAAATCGGACAAATCTATCAACAATACATGGCTATTTACTTCCTATTACTCTACTCTAAACTACTACTAACAATTTTTATCAAAAATTTTGAGTTCGATCCGGATGAACATGAAGAACCCTAGATTTCCCCCAATTTTTGATGTTTTAACTACATGCAAGTAACTAATCTAACTACTAAGAAGGATAGAATCATACCTTGACGTTGTTAGGCTTGGTGGTAACGTTCGAAATCGGCAGAAAATCGCTCTAAACCAGAGAGTTCTCGGCGAAACGGGGCGTGTGGAATGGTGTAACTGATAGAAAAAAAGGGTTTTATCCCGACAGTCGCCTCGACACGGCCCCGTGTTCAGCGAACACGGCCCCGTGCCGGGTGAAATTTTAAATTTTTTTTTTTTTTTTTTTTTTTTGTGTGCTCGTGTGCATGCCCCTTCATTTCCGAATAATGGTTAGATGATTTTACCGGTTTCGACTGTATACTTACCTGTAACATGTCGGGTATGAGTTTATTCGTTGGCCGTTTGAAGTGTGATTTCCTCTTCCTCATCCTCAATGGATCCTCTGTAGAGTTTAAGCCGTTGGCCATTGACTTTAAATGGTGTTCCATTTCGAGTTTTAATTTCTACTGCACCGTGTGGAAAAACATGGGTGACTGAAAAAGGTCCCGACCACCTAGATTTTAACTTACCAGGAAACAATCGAAGTCGCGAATTGAACAGTAGAACTTGATCTCCAATCCGAAATTCATTAGATTTAATATATTTATCATGCAAATTTTTCATTCTTTCCTTATAAATTTCGGAGTTAGAATATGCATAATTCCTAAGTTCTTCTAATTCATTTATTTGACAAAATCGATTCTTACCGGCAATTTCTAAATCTAAGTTTACGTTTTTAATTGCCCAGTAGGCTTTGTGAGCAATTTCTACTGGCAAGTGACAACTTTTTCCATAGACTAGTTTATATGGGGTTGTGCCTATAGTGGTTTTATAAGCGGTTCGAAAAGCCCATAAAGCGTCGTCTAGTTTGTCAGCCCATTCTTTTTTATTTATCCCTACGGTTTTCTCAAGTATTCGTTTTAAACCTCGATTAGTCACTTCGGCTTGCCCATTTGTTTGAGGATGATATGCTGTTGAGACCCGGTGATAGACCCCATATCTTGTTAAGATTTTTTCGAGTTGATGATTACAAAAATGGGTACCTCTATCACTTATTAATGCCTTTGGTGTGCCGAAACGAGAGAACAATTTTTTTAGGAATTTTACTACTACTCTTCCATCATTTGTTGGAAGAGCTTCGGCCTCTGCCCATTTAGACAAGTAATCGACCGCCACAAGTATATATTTGTTTCCTTTTGAAGGTGGGAAAGGTCCCATGAAATCGAGTCCCCACACATCAAAGATTTCACAAACGAGAATGCCATTTTGAGGCATTTCGTTTTTGGAAGAAATATTACCCGATCTTTGGCAGGCATCACATGTCTTTACAAGGTTTTGTGCATCCTTGTAAATGGTTGGCCAGTAAAATCCAGAATCAAATACCTTTCTTGCGGTACTTGAGGCACCATGATGTCCTCCGTATGGACCTTCATGACAATGACGGAGTATTCTTCGTGCTTCATTACCATGGACACACCTTCGGATGAGTTGATCAGCACACATTTTGAAAAGATAGGGGTCTTCCCAAAAGTAATGCTTTACATCAGCAAAGAATTTCTTTCTTTGATGATGTGGCCATCCTTTGGTGACTATACCGCTGGCTAAGAAATTAGCGTAGTCGGCATACCATGGTTCTTGTCTGCTTTCCATCATTTCCAGGGACTCCGTGGGAAATTTTTCGTTGATTTGCTCGTCCCTGGTTGTTTCCAAAGCTGGGTCTTCTAAGCGTGAGAGGTGATCTGCAGCAGTGTTTTCTGCTCCTCTTTTGTCCTTGATTTCGATGTCGAATTCCTGGAGGAGTAGAATCCACCTTATCAAACGGGGTTTTGCGTCTTGCTTCTTGAAGAGGTACCTGATGGCTGCATGGTCTGTATAAACTATTGTTTTAGAAAGAACAAGATAAGAACGAAACTTATCAAAAGCAAAGACCACCGCTAGTAACTCTTTCTCTGTAGTTGTATAATTTTCTTGTGCATCATTTAGAGTTTTACTAGCATAATAGATTGGGTGGAAATGTTTTTCTTTTCTTTGTCCCAAGACTGCTCCAACAGCAAAGTCGCTTGCATCGCACATGATTTCGAAAGGAAATTTCCAATCTGGCGCTATCATGATAGGTGCATTGACTAGCATTTCCTTGAGGGTCAGAAATGCTTGATTGCATTCCTTGTCAAAGATGAAGGGTGCATCTTTTTCAAGCAATTTTGTTAGAGGTCTTGAAATTTTCGAAAAGTCCTTGATAAATCTTCTATAGAATCCGGCATGCCCTAGGAAACTTCTGATTGCTCGCACGGAGGATGGAGGAGGTAATCGAGATATGGTCTCGATTTTTGCTCGATCAACTTCCATTCCTTCGCTTGAGATTTTATGTCCGAGTACTATTCCCTCTGTTACCATGAAATGGCATTTTTCCCAGTTAAGGGCGAGGTTAGTTTCCTCACATCGGGATAGCATTCGTTCAAGATTATCGAGGCATTGATCATATGAGTCTCCAAAGATGGAAAAGTCATCCATGAAGACTTCCATGGTTTTTTCAATCATATCATGGAAAATGGCGACCATACAACGTTGGAATGTTGCAGGCGCATTACATAGACCGAATGGCATGCGTCGATATGCAAAAGTTCCGTAGGGGCATGTGAAAGTTGTTTTCTCTTGGTCTTCTGGTGCTATCGGTATTTGAAAGTAACCTGAAAAACCATCTAAGAAACAATAAAATTTATGACCGGATAATCTTTCTAACATTTGATCAATGAAGGGCAAAGGAAAGTGGTCTTTCCTTGTTGCTTCATTTAATCTCCTGTAGTCTATACAGACTCTCCATCCTGTGACGGTTCTTGTGGGTATTAATTCATTTTTCTCGTTAGTTATTACCGTCATACCTCCTTTCTTTGGGACTACTTGGACGGGACTTACCCACGGGCTATCGGAGATAGGGTAGATTAGTCCGGCGTCAAGCAGTTTGATGACTTCATTTTTAACCACTTCTTGAACATTGGGGTTCACTCTTCGTTGTGGTTGAATCACCGTTTTGTAGTCATCATTCATTAAAATTTTGTGCGTGCACATGGAAGGACTTATTCCCTTAATATCTACAAGCTTCCAAGCGATCGCATTTTTGTGTTTTTTAAGTAGGTTAACTAATTTTTCTTTTTCTATGCTAGTTAATTTAGACGAAATAATTACAGGTAAACTACCATCTTTGCCTAGAAAAGCATATTCCAAACCCTTAGGGAGTTCTTTGAGCTCGATGGGTGGGTCTTTAGGAGACACCTTATTTTGTGGTTCATCTAGATCAAGAACTTTAAAAGTTTGTTCTATGGCTACCTCTTCGTCGACAAAGTGGTCTTCCTCGTGGTTTGTATCAGGTGGTTCAGCTTCATCTTCAATTAGGGGGTCATTGTTGCCAAAAGGATATTTCATTGAGCGCTCAAGATCTATGCTCCTTTTGAATGCCCCTAATTGAAGAGTTAGAGTGTTGAATTTCCGGTTTTTCAAAGCTTTGTGAGTTTGTACAAAAGGTTTTCCCAAGACTAGGGGGGCATCATCTAAGATGACGAAGTCGGTTGGGATTACCATTTGATTTGTTTGAACCAAAATATCTTCGACTACACCGATTGATTTCATTATTTTTCGGTCGGATAGAAAAATGGGTATTTGAAGTGGAGTAAAATCACTAATACTTAACTTTTCAAAAATGTAGTTGGGCATTATGTTAACACAAAGATCTTTATCAATAGTGACATTACTAATAAACGAATTTTGAAAGAAACATGGAACCGGTGTGATGTTAATTTCAAAATGATCTTCTTTTATTAGCGAGGTTTGATCATTAGTTAACTTAACACTTACCATTTCTTTGATTTTAGCACTAGTGTTTAACTCTTTTAAAAACTTGGCATGAGGGGTTATTAAACAATGGTTTTCGAAAGTAGGTGATAAGAGAATAATTTCCTCTAAATTAGACTCTTCTTGAATTTTAACATTATCGGTCTCACCATTTTCGTTGTTTAACTCATGTGTCTGTTTTTCACTTTCTTGTTCTTCCATTTTTACATTTTTAACTATCTCTACGTTATTATTACTTTTTAACTTTTCTCTCGCGCGGGATTCCTCTTCCCTTGCGCGAGATTCTTTCATGCAACGTTCGATAGTTTTAATGTGTTCTAATATCCTATTGGTCACTTCGGTGAGATTGAAAGAATTTGGATCCTCTAAGCTTGAATCCGGTTGTTCGATCCTTGGTTCCTCATAGTACTCATATGAAGTAGATGGTTCACACCATTGTTCTTCATTGTAAGTATATGATGGATAAGGGTCGAAACTTTGTTCTTCATAGTACTCATATGAGGTGGGTTGTTCACGCCATGGTTCCTCATAATAAGAGTATGAAGGTGGTGGCTCATATGTTGAATCTTCAAAGTATGAGTATGAAGGCTCGTACCTTGGTTCATCAAAATACGAGTATGAGGGAGGAGGTTCATACCTTTGGTCTTCATAGGATGTGTATGAAGTCGATGGCTCGTACCTGGGCTCCTCATAATGGTTGTATGAATTGGATGGTTGATATGAAGTATTATATTGAACCGAGTGTGCATTACGACAATTAGTGCAATAATTACCTCTATAATCATCCTCATCATAGGTGTAGTTGTAATCTCTTGAGTATTGATCCATAAGAATCACTCAACAGACTACAACTGAGTCTCGGGACCAGAAAACAAAAATAAGACGGAAACAGAAGCTGAACACGGCCCCGTGTTGGGTGAACACGGCCCCGTGTTTAGGGACTGTATCTGGGCGTTTTAATTAAATTAACTGGTCACGTTGAGCACGGGGGCGTGTTGAGTGAACACGGCCCCGTGGTCAGACTCTGTATCTGGGTGTCTACTCTAAAATATGCAGCACGGGGGCGTGTTCAGCGAGCACGACCCCGTGTTCAGGCTACTGTAAATGCAAAAATTAAACTAAAATGCAGAAAAATGCGCGCGTTTTAAAAATGTTTTGAAAAACTGATTAGGCCGTCGATTTTAAGCTTTCTTAAAATCCTTGTGTCCCCGTCAACGGCGCCAAAAACTTGATGTGCGTGAAGTGTGTTATATTTTTAGATATATATTTAAGCCCTTTTTACACTTTTAGCCAAGTTTTAAATTTATAAAACACGATATTTACTAACACTAAACACACATATGGGCAAGTGCACCCATCGTGGACGTAGTATAGTGTTGGTAAGATACCGAGGTCGTCCAAGGACACAAGAGCTTTTAATACCGGTTTATCCTCAACGTCTAATCAAATCAAAAAGTTAGAAAAATGTTTTAAACTAAGAAAAATAAAAACTAACTAAATGCTGAAAAATAAAATAAAATAAAAACAGATAGACAAGATGAATCACTTGGATCCGACACGTGTATTAGTATAACCTTTGATTATTTTCGCACTTTTGCACTTGTTTAAGAGATTATCTTAGTTATTGTAGTAGGCCCCTCTTTTGAAGGCGACGTTACCCTCAACCCAGTAGTTTGAGTCAGCAAGGATACAATCCTAAAGGGTCGGATTATTGAAAGATAATGAATTAAGTTATTAATGCAAATTATGGTAGGCCCCGCTTTTGGCGGTGACGTTACCCTCGGCTAAGTAGTCTGAGTCAGCAGGGATACAGTCCTAAATAGCCGGGTTATAGTATTAATAGTAGTTAGCTTATGAGGGGGTCAAAGAGTTTGGATCCCCGCCATCCAATACCTATGGGCATTGAAGGAGATCCTACTAAATTTGACCCAGGTCCCAAGCAGGACCTCTAAACGCTGAACAAGGGCAAGACCTTTACCAAACCATTCCCTTAACCCCCGACCAGGTAGCCAACATACCTCCATATAGACCGTGGAGATATGAATGGTGAAAATCTTTTATTTTATATAGACAGTAAAATAATGCCAAGACACCACGGACAAACGATAAGGAAAGATCACCTTCAACATAAGTAACTAGTTATTAAAGTCATTAATACAAAACCAAATAAAAAGTGCAAAAGATTAAAAATAAAAAGTATTATACTAAACACTTGTCTTCACCAAGTGATGTAAGAGACTTAGGCAAACATGGCCTTGATTGTCAAGAACTCTTACGATCAATCTTGGATCCCGAGACGACTCACACACTCTATGATGGACAATGGATGATGGTGGTGGATGATGGTGTTATGGTGGTGGTGGGTGGTGGATGAAGTGTGAGAGAGGTGGTGTGCCAAGGGATGAGAGAGAATGAAACCAAGCTCCTCTATTTATAGGCTGAACAGAACGCTGGACACGGCCCCGTGTTCGCTGAACACGGCCCCGTGCCCGTCTGACATTCTCTCTCTTCATTAATTGTAATTGCGAATTACAATTAATGCGCCTGCTGTACTTTCAACACGCCCCCGTGTCCGCTGGGCACGGCCCCGTGGTGAGCAATGGAAGCTTCTACTGGTTTGTCTTTTCTGCTGCTTCCTGGGCACGCCCCCGTGTTCACTGGACACGGGGCGTGTTCAGGCTCTGTTCTCTTCTCTTTGTCTTGGGAGGTGCCGTTGAGGGTCTGGGCAGTTTACTTTTTGTCCCTTTTCTTGTATTTATGGTAGAATTAGTGGTCTTTTTGCTTCTTTTGTGATTTTGAGCTCATTTCATCCTGAAAATACAAAAGGAAGACAAAAACACTCTTTTTCCAACATTAGTACTTAAAAAGGGTTAGTTTTATGCCTTAAATGATGTGTTTTATATGTTGCATTTTACACACATCAATGATCCCGTAGATCATCTTTTATTCGAGTCTTCTTTCAAATGTGTATACATTTATATACGCATACGGCGTTAAGGCACCATGTTTTTGCTTAACATCATTTATTATCGTTTTGATATTATCTTTGACCTTGACCGTAGTCTAAGGCTACATTCGTTTCTTTTCGGGCACATTTTCCGACTTTATGATTTCTTACGTCACTTATGCGTCGTTTTATCTTATACTCACCATTATCCAGTTTACGTACATTCGTGTTTGATTATGTCCCATTGCCAGGCTCATTATTCTCTTGCATTAACACTACTTTTATCTGGCTAGTGCTCATTTGCACCATTCGGCGTTATATTGTATTCAACATGTTTAACCTATTAATGTGAAATCCATCACTTATAACAATCAACTTTATTCTTTATTCGACCCATTCGACTTCGAATAGTTGAACATATTTACTCACAATTTCTATATACGAGATTTTATAGTCATAACTCGTAATCCACATTACTTTGATCTTTCAACCCGCCTTCACGTCTCTTGGTTTACGCATGTGTTTAATTCTTACCCATCCACCGGGTGTTTTACCGAAATTGTTATTATTGCAACCCTCCCGGTATGCATTAAGACCTCGCTTCGGTTTTTATATTCCGACTTTATCTTTAAGTTCGACGTTTTACAAAAATGACCCGTTAAGAAACATATTTGCATTTTCCGGGTTCGAGTGTAAGTACACCCCTCCCAATGCATATCTAACTCATCTTACATGTTTACATTCTCCGGGTTCGAGTGTAAGTATCACTCCCTCCCAATATTTGTCTAAATCGTTTTACATGCTTGATGTTTTCTGGGTTCGAGTGTAAGTACACTCCCTCCCAATACTTGTCTAAATCATTTTACATGCTTGATGTTTTCTGGGTTCGAGTGTAAGTACACTCCCTCCCAATACTTGTCTAAATCATTTTACATGCTTGATGTTTTCTGGGTTCGAGTGTAAGTACACTCCCTCCCAATACTTGTGTAAATCATTTTACATGCTTGTTTGTCCCTTCACCCGGGCTCATTATCCCAATGTAATACGCTCCCGTCACTTGGTTGTGCGTTTACATTATTATCAAATATTTTGCTTATCTGATTCATTTGGGTACTTTTCAATTAGTCCCATTCACCCTGCCCTTACTACATCGGATGTAAACGTGTCCGCCATAAGAAGTTCATGGTATCATATGTCGCTACTTACTTGGCCAGAGTAAGCGATTAACACATGACACGCATGACCTTTTTACAGTTTTCACATCACGCCCTATGTAAGTAATACCTCTATCTGTTTTTCTTGGAAACAATATCCCGGATAGGTTTTCTATTCAGGTCTTTCCAAGTTTTCAATCTACATATGCAGCTTTCAATCTCTACATATCTGTTGCATATTACTATTTATGCAATGATTTAAAACGTGCACTTGATAATGCTTGCCCTAACGGGCTTCTCTTGCCATTAGCCTTGTTCGCGGTCGTTACGCGATTTAGTCCTTGATGGGCATGTTCCTCTTGTCATGCCTCGGACTGTTCCTCTATCACATCTTGCATTTGTTTAACCTTTGCCATCTTTAAATGTAAGTGTCCTTCAATCAAGACATTCACAAAGTTAGTAATGTCAACTTTACTAAATGCCCGTATCATAGTACAAGGCTTTTGTACTATATGTGTCAACGCACGAAATGTTGTTAACCATATCTATCATTTAATTTGGGGTAACGTGTATTTCACGATAACCCTATGTGTTGTTTACAACACTTTAATATGCTAAACGATTAACATACATACACTTACCGGATTTGCGATCAAGCCTCGAACCGAACACACCTTACTCTTTAACCATGAGCTCTGATTACCAACTTGTAACACTCTACTTATTATTCTAAAGATTTTCGTATTTTTAACGAAAATAAACAAGAAGTTAACGTTAAGTATCCTTAGAAAATACGGGTTAATTATAACTTTCACAATTTCCAAGTACACCGCCTACTGTGACAAAATTCGTCGTTTAAAATATCGATTTACAATGTGCGGAAGCATGAATCTTTATAGTGTTCGGTTCTTCGATGATGCTTGATCGTCTTCCGGCATCCAAAATGTACCTACATTTCATAAACATGAAATGCTTTAGTCATACGGGACTTAAAACGCGTCTAAACGAGTTCGAGAAACAATTGATAACAAAACATAGTTTTCAACCTGACCTCCACCGTAAATTACGGTGGCACCGTAATTTACGGTGGCCACTGGTAGTACAGGCCCCCACCGTAAACCAGGAGGGATCCACCGTAACATTTTTCAACTCCACCGTAAATTACGGTGGACACCGTAATTTACGGTGGCCCCTGCATCAGCAGGTCTGCAGCTAAATTCAGCTATGCCGGTTTTTACGGAAACGGCCATAACTCCTTCGTTATTGATCCGTTTTACCCGATTCCTTTTCCTACGCGTCCGTAATTTAATCCTCCATTTTATGAGGTTAAAATCCGACATTCGACTTAACAAATTTTAAGACTTCTAAGTCTTCGGCTTATTTCCCCTTTTTGCCAATTTTGACCCGTTTGTGATTTCACCATCAAACATGTTTATTTGGCCCTTATATCACATATACTTCTTCGACTTAATGTTGCCTATCATATTAGATTTTAATCGCCGGTTTAATTACTCAAATTAAACCCATTTTCACTCGGATGTTTATTTTGACCCGTTAAGGGTATTTGAGCATTTTCAAGCCTAAAAACGCTTTCGATTTCTTCTAGTATTCCATCACCACATTCTTACCCTATAATACCCCACCTCGGCTGCATTTAAGGTGAGTTTATTATGGTGATCTTATATAACCCAAATCTTACCTCTAAAATCAATATTTTACGGCAAAACTCAATAGTGCCGTTTGACTAAAAACAATACCCCCTTCAACTTCTATACTTATTCTAAGTATTTATCTTATCGCAAAACTCGTTTCCAAACAACCTTTAAAGGTTGTTTGTTCAATTTAGCCTACAAGGGCATTTTGATCGATTTTGGTCCTTCTTTTACAATGAAGGGCTATCACTAATTATTCGACCAAATTAGTATTTTTACATACATCATAAATAAGCGTACCTGACTCGGGTCAACAAATAGACCCGATCTTAATACCTTGCTTTATATTCGCTAATTAAGATCGGTGCGAATATCCATTGGATATCTATTCCTGTAAGCATATGACTCGACAAAAGAATCATTAGTCTATATAGTCAAAAGGTGTTATCTACACCTTTTAACCCGTTTGGCCGAATTGACCATTTATCTTTGATTTTCTTGTTCCGTTCGATTACACGACGGAACATCATATTTCAATTGTTTAGACACCTCATTCATAATTTATATGATAAGAAAACATTCCACAATTTAAGACTAGTGTAAGTTACACTTACCTTGCATCCGAATTATGCTTTTCCGCCATTCTTGCTTCGTTTGACCCGCTTCTTTTCCCAAGCCTCCGTCTAGCTTGTCAAGAGTCAAACTAACATCATAATTCGTAAGATGGTTAGATTAGTCATCACTACTATGACTATTTCATCTTACGGACTTTATGTCGAAACTTCTATTTGACTTCATCATAGGTTAGTTCGACTTTATAAAGTCGACTACCTTTGATCATATAATGTGCACGACTAAGGCAAATAAATATTATGATTACAACCCTTTCTATCTCATATCTCATGTAATCAGTCAAGCTTGCCAATTACGCATTTCACTTGGATTTCAACACTTTACTTCTCATTTAGGCATTTTAACAAACACCTAACGGGCATAATTCTACATGTTTACTAACTAGTTCATAACTAGCTATTTTACCAAGATTTACGTCAAGAATCAAATCTCTATGTCAAGTGTTTATAAACAACATCTAGGTCTTGCATCCTACCTTTCAAATTTCACAATTAAACACTCAAATTCAAGTGTTCATCATTTTATCATGAAAACCCACTTAACATATATATGGGAAATCATCAAATCATTCAAATCTTAACATCATATGCATGCATTTCACTTAGGGTTTAGTTCCTAAGCATGTCTACATCACTAATTTAGCCATAGCTCCTCTAATCCATACATAGATCGCATCATGCAAGATTAACTATTTTTCACAACTTCATGAATGTTAGAAATTCGACATACCTTACGATCCCCTTGACTTGGTGATCGTTTATTCATGTTTGATTGTGAATTTGAACTTCATTTTGGCCTTCAATTTGATTATTATGTTAGATGTTAGGGTTTGGCTCCTTGGAGCTCCCCTGAACTCGATCCAGAACACACACTTGTGTGTGTGTTTTATTTTGTTATTAGTAAACAATCTTTCAAGTTATCCTACTTTAGCCCCTCGTGTTTGGTTAATTATTAATTAGGTCACAACCTAATTATTTTCAACAATATTCTCACTTATTAACTAGGTTTAATATTCCTAGTTAACTTAGCGGGTTCGGGAATATTTATGACTAAGTTTATTTTAGGTCCCGTTAACTCTGGCCTTTTATCCATCTTATTCCCTTAAAAGCTTTTATTCACTTCTTATTTAATATTAGGATTAATTATTTAAATCCTAATATTTACCGGGTAAGTTTTACCACTAACGGTATTTTACCCATCTCTTAGTGCTAATGTGGTTTGATCACCAAACCCATTTTCGGGGTGTTACAACATGTTTCCTTCGAAGCTTCTTCACTTGTCGGTCTTCAATCGACAAAGGCTTCTCCACAAACTTCAAGCTCTCATCTATATGCACATCTGTGTGTGGGATCACCAATGATTCATCAACGAAGCACTTCTTTACATTGCAGATGTGGAATACGTTGTGAATTCCATTGAGCTCTTCTGGTAAGTTCAATTTATAGGCAACTGACCCGACACGTTCGATAACCTCGAAAGGTCCTATGTATCTCGGGCTCAGTTTGCCCTTCTTACCGAAGCGCATCACCCCCTTCCAGGGTGATACTTTTAGTAGCACTTTTTCGCCTACCTCGAAGTGAAAATCCTTACGCTTTGGATCAGCGTAGCTTTTCTGTCTATCACGGGCAGCTTTGAGACGTTCCCGAATCTGGACAATCTTGTCCGTTGTTTCGAAAACTATCTCTGGCCCTGATAATTGGACCTCTCCCACTTCCGCCCAACAAACAGGTGATCTACACTTCCTACCGTATAATGCCTCGAAAGGCGCAGCCTTTATGCTGGTATGGTAGCTATTGTTGTAGGAGAATTCGATTAGGGGTAGGTCTTATCCCAACTACCACCTAAATCGATAGCACATGCCCGCAGCATGTCTTCTAACGTTTGAATAGTACGCTCACTCTGACCGTCTGTCTGGGGATGGTAAGCCGTACTAAAGTTCAAACGTGTGCCCAAAGATTGTTGGAAACTCTTCCAGAAATGAGACGTGTATCTAGTATCTCGATCAGAGATAATAGACACAGGTATGCCATGTAAGGCTACAATCTTATCAACATATAACTGGGCTAATGTGTCGGAGCTATAAGTCTCCTTGATGGGTAAGAAATGAGCTGACTTAGTCAGTCTATCGACTATAACCCATATTGTGTCGTTTCCTTTGCTCGTTTTTGGTAACTTGGTGATAAAATCCATAGTTACACACTCCCATTTCCATTCAGGAAGTTCAGGCTGTTGTAGCAAGCCAGATGGCTTTTGATGCTCAGCCTTGACTTGCGCACAAGTCAAGCATTTGGCTACATAAGCGGCTACAGACTTTTTCAAGCCTATCCACCAATAATTTGCCTTTAAATCCTGATACATTTTGTCTGCTCCAGGATGGACAGAATATTTGGAACTATGGGCTTCCTGGAGAATAACATCTCGTAGTCCTCCATAAATTGGAACCCATATTCGCCCATTCAATTGCAAAATTCCATCCTTGCTAAGAGTTAACTGCTCTTCAGTTACTCCTAACTTTTCCTTAGGATAATTAGCTTCTAACACAGCCTCTCGCTGTGCAGCTAATATCCTTTCAATCAAGTTATTCCTTACTTCAATGCTCTTAGCATTGATTCGGATGGGTTTCATCCTTTCTTTCCGGCTCAGGGCATCAGCGACTACATTCGCCTTGCCGGGATGGTATCTGATCTCACAATCATAATCATTTAAGGTTTCCATCCAACGGCGTTGCCTCATGTTCAACTCCTTCTGATTAAATAGATGTTGAAGGCTCTTGTGATCTGAATAGATACCGTACAGATAATGCCTCCACAGTTTTAGTGCGAACACAACGGCACCCAACTCCAAGTCATGGGTGGTGTAATTCTTTTCGTGCACCTTCAACTGTCTCGAAGCATAGGCAATCACCTTGCCTTTCTGCATGAGCACACACCCCATGCCAGTGTGTGACGCGTCGCAGTAAACTACGTACTCTTCAGTACCTTCCGGTAGCGTCAACACAGGGGCGTTGCTTAGCTTTTGCTTTAAAATATCAAAGGATTCTTGCTGCTTAGGGCCCCAAACAAATTTTATCTTCTTCTTGGTTAGAGAAGTTAAGGGCGCAACAATCCTTGAGAAATTTTCAATGAATCTCCTGTAGTATCCTGCCAACCCCAGGAAACTACGGATCTCTGTGGGCGTCTTTGGCTCTTGCCAATTCATGACCGCCTCTACCTTAGCGGGATTCACCTGGATACCACGCTCGCTCACGACATGTCCAAGAAATTGGACTTCTCGTAGCCAGAATTCGCATTTAGAGAATTTGGCATAGAGTTTCTCGCGATGCAGCAATTTGAGAATACATCGTAGGTGTTTCTCATGGTCAACTTTATTCTTTGAATAGATAAGAATGTCGTCGATGAATACGATGACGAATTTGTCTAAGTACGGCTTGCAGACGCGATTCATGAGATCCATGAACGCAGCCGGTGCATTTGTGAGCCCAAAAGGCATCACTAGGAACTCGTAGTGACCGTATCGAGTCCTAAATGCTGTTTTATGTACGTCTTCATCTCTGACCTTCAGCTGATGGTAGCCCGATGACGTGATGTCGCGGTCACAATCAAATTTAATCCAATTACAACTAATTAGCTAGCGGTAAGTGGGTATCGAACACAGGGAGTTTGTGGAATATGTGCTATCTCGATGTGTGTCTAAATTAACTAAAGTAAACTAAATTGCAAGAAAAGTAAATTCACTGATTTGGTTGTTTGGTTTTAATTATCTAAATTGAACTAAATTAGGTTACAAATCAAAGTTAAGTTTTGTAACAGGATAAGAAGGTAGCGATCATCCCGACTTTCAGGTTTTAAGTGACAATCAAGGTTTTTGTTCAACTGGAAAGAACTACATAGACATAGCTCATGCAAGATCAATTGTTTGTGATGAAAGGGAACTAAGTACTCGGATTCCTAGAACACGAGGTTGTTACCCGATGACCAATCAACATATATTCAACCCTAATCCCTCCCATGATATCTCGATTGCGAACGGCACCAAGAACGTATGGTTTAGAACTATTATTAGACACACATTAACAATTTACAAACAATCATTCAAACACCATAATAAACTAAACAACACATGCAAAGTCTATTATTCCAGAAATTAAAGAACAAAACATAATTGTCACAAGTAAACCTTACATTCGGGATGATCACCAAGCAAACCTAGCCGCTCATAGTGTGGTGAATCATCATCACAATCAAACCTTTGTTCATTCGAATCCAAAACAAAGTCCTCATGTTTAGACCACTCAAGAACACAAGAAGATAGCCAAAAATTGCCCCTAAACTGCTCCAAAACCGTCCACAATGATTGGCATTGAAAAGACACAATAAAACATCATAAAATAGGGCAGTTACACATTTCTCGCTGGCCTCCACCGTAAATTACGGTACCACCGTAGCTTACGGTGGCTTGGAATGGCTTACGGTAGGTCTCTACTGCCTTACGGTGGAAGAAAAATGCTGGGGTCTACCGTAATTTACGGTAGGCTTCAACATGCAATTTTGTTTTCAGCATAACTTTTTCGTTTCAACTCCGTTTTCTTCACCGTTTTCGCCTACGTTCTCGTAATTTCGTCCTCTATAATGCTATCCTCTTAATTCTTCCATAACAATAATTGATTTTTTTCATATACTCTCCATCTTTCAATCTCCAATCCAGTTGCGCCTATTCGAAGCTTCATTTCCACGCTTTTAAGCCCCAAATGTACCTGAAACACAAGCAACCGTAGTTATCTAATTCTAGACAATTACCCGATTAAATGTGGGATTTTAATATCATTCATACCACTTAAGGGTTGTCCTACGGACTACCCGTCACCCGACCTCAAGTCGATCTTCGAGAAGTAGCTAGCCCCTTGCAACTGATCGAACAAATCGTCGATCCTTGGCAATGGGTATCTATTCTTTATCGTGACCTTATTAAGTTCACGATAATCGATGCACAGATGCATCGATCCGTCCTTCTTCTTAACAAACAGGACAGGTGCTCCCCAAGGGGATGAACTCGGTTTAATGAAACCTTTAGCCAGCAGTTCATCCAGCTGGGTCCTTAATTCCTTCATTTCAGTTGGTGCTAGTCTGTACGGTGCTCTAGCAATGGGAGCCGCTCCAGGAATGATATCTATCCTGAATTCCACTTGCCTATCAGGTGGCAACCCAGGTAGATCTTCGGGGAAAACTTCTGGATACTCCGAAATGACAGAAATGTCCTCTATCTTTGGTTTGGGCTCTTCAATTAACACCTGTGCCATGTAGATGACACAGCCTCTTTTTAAACATCTAGAAGCCTTGAGCATAGTTACATTCTCGGGCAATCCATACTGCGTATCTCCTCGAATGGTGAGCGATTCACCAGTCGGGGTCTTTAGCACAATTTGTTTTCTATTGCAGACGATCTGGGCCTGGTTGTGTGATAACCAGTCCATGCCCAGAACGATGTCAAAACCAGCTAGATTAAAGGGAAGTAGAGATAGAGGAAAAGAATGGTTCTTAATGGATATCATACATCCATCTAATATAGTGGAGACGGTTTCTACTGTGCCGTCTGCTAGCTCTACCTTGTATTTCACATTTAGGGTTTTGACAGGCATATTCAACAGTTTGCAAAATTTTTGGTCTACGAAGGATTTATCAGCGCCTGAATCGAAAAGTACTCTTGCAAAGACATTATTCACGAGAAAAGTACCTGTGATTACGTTGTCGTCTTGCAAAGCTTCCTTCACATCCATCTTGAAGACTCTAGCGTTATTCTTTTTAGTTTCTTCAGTCTTCTTGGCGAACTTGGGGCAGTTGCTTTTAATGTGCCCCTTCTCACTGCAGTTATAGCAGGTCGCATCTTTAATCTTCTTACAGTCCACAGTCTTGTGGTCCTTGGACTTGCACAGTCCACAAGTATGCGACTTCGACTGGGACTGTGAGTTCGACCCAAGCCTACATTTCCCAAAGTGGAATTTCTGGCAGTTTTTGCACTTGGGCTTCTCTCCGGATTGTTGCCCATCTTTCCTCGACTCTGTCCCTCTCTTGCCATCACCGTTCCCACGGTGTTTCTTTCCTGACCTTCGTGAGGTATCGTCCTCACGCTTCCTCTTCTCGGCCTCTTTGTTCCTCAGCGATCTCAGTCGGACCGCGTCCATTGTGAGGGACAAAGAGAGGTCAGTTACAGACCTGAAGGTCGTTGGCCGAGAGGCCTTCACACTTGCCTTTATCGCGGGTTCTAACCCCCGATAAAACGAGCGATTCTCCTTGGTTCCGGGGTTACCAGATATGGAACCAATCGAGACATCGTGTTGAAGCTCGTTAAATAGGCTTGGCAGTCCAGATTTGTCATCACCAATGATACAAAATCGGACTCTATCTTCTCCACCTCATGTTGAGGGCAGTAATTTTCTTTGATGAGAGAAACGAATTCTTCCCACGTCATGCTGTATAGCACAGCTTTTCCCGAGGCCTGAACCAGCGCCCTCCACCAAGCTAGGGCCTCGCCCTTAAACGACTGCGACACAAACTTTACCACATCCCTTTCCGCACAGCCACTGATGTCCACCACAGTGTCCATCTCATCCAGCCACGTCATACATTCGACGGCACCTTTCTCCCCCGTGAAGTCTCGGGGTTTACAAGACACAAAGTACTTGTAGGTGCAGCCCCTGGCACCGGATGCATCAGTATACTCCCTTTCACGACGAACACTGTTTTCATTTGACGAGTGATTGTCGTCGTCCTTTTTGGGTTTGGAGAGGGGTTTGGATAATGGTTTGCTGTGGGATTTTGAGTGTGTCTTCGGCTTTGATGGTGGTTTGGAAACGGTTCTGCTTCGAGATTCGGTATATTGTCGATCTAGAGCTGCTTGAACAGCGTTGTCGACAAGAGCCTTAAGTTGAGCGCCCGTTAAATGTACTTGGGCATTATCATAATCATCTTCACTTGTATGACTATTTTCTCCATTAGGATTCGCCATAGTAGCTTGTATATGCTGCAGAAGATAATGAAAATTTTTATTTCGGAGTTTATTATAGAATTGTCTTTTATGGCAATTCATTAACCATGGTAACGAAGACCATATCCGGTTAATTTGTTACTCATTTTATATTTAGGATTTGAACATACTTATCCTATTCACAATTAATATTGTTAGTGGCATAAAAGCCTAGTCACGAGGACGTTATTATAATATTAGCCGAGATTACAGAGAATCAAGGTATGAAGGTTTGAACCGTAGTTCTTTTACCCTTTCTGACAGGGAGTCATAGACCACCACTGTCTTTTGTCTTATATGACAATAATTATGGCCCATAGGCACTACATCACTAATGGATGTTTGATAAGGTTGGCCCGTAGGCACTACATTGCTAATGGATGTTTAACAAGTGATCATCTTCATTGATGATTTAACCCATGATTTATTATATCATTGATTTGGGCTTTGGAATCCTTTAAAGGATTCTTGTATAAGAATGACGTGTGCGATTTTAATGAATCACATCTGCCATGATTGTTAACATGCTTACAGAGATTAACAGGGAATCTGAATCTTTTAATTAGGTCTTACCATCTTGGCCGGATCTTAAAAGACACCTGGCTAGGTTTCACTCTTAAGATTCTTTATTTAGGCAGATCAAATTAAAAGGAATGATTTTGATTTATTTCATATATAGTAATAACAAAATGAAATTCATAACATAACATTCCAAAACTTCAATACGATTACACGCTGCCCTAAACGGGACTTTTAAACAAGTACATACCTACATAGAGGTTTTAATAAAAGACAGGTCCACGCAGGGACTAATACAAGATAGGTGTCCGCGTAGGGACTGAAAGATAAGTCCACGTAGGGACTGAAATACGATAAATGTCCACGTAGGGACTAAAGTGTAAGTACAACAATCCATAAGGAGACTAAGGGTCTCGTTTCTTCTTCTTGCCCTTCAGTAGGTTTGCCAAGCCCTTGAGGAATCCTCGGTGGCTCTTACGTTCTTCCTCGAAGTCTCTTTCCACACGGCTCAAACGGTGGAGTATTTCTTCTTGTTCAGGTGGGGAAAAACGTGGTTGTGGCGCCGGTTGTGGAACTGGAGGTCTAGGAGGTGCTGGATACCCATGAGCTGAGTAGTCCGGTATCCCCATGTTTCCAAAGGCTCCGTCGGGATAGCGGGCATTATACCTAGCCGCTACCACATATGGGTCGCGCTCATAGTTGTAGTTGTAGTGTGCGTGCGATGACGGTTAGAACGGGTTGTAAGTCGTTGGACCCGTGTACGCAGGTATTAGGTGGTCATACCCAAATGGTGGCGAAGACGGTGCAACTGGTGTGGAGTTCGCCTCCTGTGCTGGACTTGCAGGTCCTTCTTCTGGTAGTGGCGGGTAGTGGCTACTACTAGAGTGTCGAGGGGTGCTGAAGTGGAATTCCCCTCCTCGTGTGGACATACGGGCATTTGTCCTCCTACGCCTTGGCGGATCAGGCATTACTGGCACGAAGCGTGGTGGTGGCGTAACTGCCACGAAGCGTGGATCCTCGGAGGGATCTTGCGGATGTTGCGGCTGGTGTTGTGATGTCTGATGAGATGGTGTGTGGTACCACTCGTGTTGATTAAACAACGCCATGAAGCTATCTGGTCCCTGATAGGGTGTGCCATGAAAGGATGACCCATCAAAGATTTCTATTGGATGCGTGGGCGTACCACGAGCAGGTTCTGTCGGATCCGTGTCCTCGTCCATATGGTCTTCGGAGAAGTGATCTTGTGGTCCTAACAGAACAAAGCCTGCAGGCTCCTGAATGTAGTCAGCTGGGTTAAACTGACCTCTGAAGTATGGAGTAGGGTCGTCAAAATTGCGGTGCAATACCGAACGCTGTAGAGGTATGTAGGAGGGTTGAGGGTTGTTGGGATTATTCTCGGAATCTGGCCCGAATGAGTGACGGTACGATGGCGTCGAGCTGTGCGAGGTAGAATGCCTCGCAGGTTCGAAAAGGTTTCTCCGTCTTTGCGGTTCTTCACTCCTTGTGGTCGAAGGAGCTCGCGTATTTGAAGGTCCAGCTTCGTGATCGTTGTGAGTAACGATCTCTCCTCTGCCTCTTCTTCCTCTTCCTCTTCCTCGGAAAATTACAGGTGCCATATTTCCTGCTTTCAAAACTATTAAAAATCACAATAACAATAAAAGACAACTGGAATAAAGAATTCGAATTTGTCCTATGTTCTTGTCTAGACTCAAGTATGTGCAATTGTGTCACTGAGATTAAACACATTAGGATAGTGTTTAATTCACTCAATGTTGGCTCTGATACCAACCTGTCACACCCCGATTTCCACGTGTATCACCGGTGGGCCTGGTGGGGGATTACCGTGACGTAGTTGGCAACAATATAGTCAAACCACACAATTATATGAATGCACAACGGAAGCATAAAGATAAATATAATTCAACCTTTGATTGTAATATCGAATGTATCACAAATAGTCGAATGGTATCCACAGGGGATCAAAATAATAATAAAAATATTGTTCAACAGACAAGGCATCAAAGCTTGCGAGACTTCTTAAGATGCTAAGGAGCTATAACCAGCCGATTACGTGTAGTACCTGCACTTAATCTTTTTGGGAAAATACGTCAGTTTACACTGGTAAATACATTCAACCGACACTTTTGTAAAATGTTTATTAAAATTGATTTGAATGCACAAGGCACAAACTCTTTTATAACTTGGGAGAATTATTTAATATTATAATCTTGTGAACGAATTACATGTTCCTTCTTTGCGTTCAGTAGCCCGGATCTAGTCCGGGTTAAAGATCAATAGACACACCACTTTGCGTAAAACCGAGGTGGGTAAACCAACGGTTACGTCTTTTAATAATATAGACATAATGCCGGGTGTACGCCTACACCCGGATGTCGAGGTCGTGGCCATTTCGTAAAATGATGCCTAGGATATCCGGGACATGGTCATTAACCCCCCAAAGGCTTTTAGGTAACAAGACTGTTTAAACGAGCCGATCAAATTATTCAATTAACCACCAAACGATGGAAGATTTGATGCTCGATCAAGCGGTATTTTATATATACCGTAACCCAAGCCCGTAATACGGAAAATAAGTTAAAAGTATTTACCTTTGCAAGTATTGTCCTTAATTGATTAAATAACAGATATCTTTTACTGGGGCTCCTATTCTGGAACGAAGGTTTTAAAATAACCTATTAGAATCCTAACGGGTCTTTATATTAGCCGTAGCCTAGACCGGTCAGTTTCAAGGGATAGATACGGTTTAATCGCGTGAAAGGCGAAAACCGAGAATGGAATGTGATTCTGACCCAACAAGTTCGAAGACTTGTTTTATATGGGCTTAATATTCACACTCTGGATTTTGGGGTCAAAATAATATGGTTTGACCCGTATCGGCCAATTTATGTAAACTAGTTACATAAGCCGAACCATGCGCGCAATAGGCGCAACGGGATACCGTAAGAGTCCTACACTTGTTTCCCAAGTCAATATGCCTTAAAGAGGTTGTGGTATCAGTAGGATATCTTCCGTGATGCCCGTAACGAGTTTAAGTTCATTATACTCCCCGTAGGGGTTTTTCGGTCATTTTAAAGACTTTTTAAAAGAGGTTTTAGAGTTCTACAGGAAATCTGAGTTTCCTGTTCAGTTGTAAAGTCCAAAATACTTTATTTATTATTTAAAATCAGTAGCAACTGAAATCGGGTCAAAAGACCTTGTAGAACTCAAGTTTTGGCCGAAAAGGGCATATTCGGTATTTACCGAACCGTAGCCATAACCGCTGGTTATGAGCAGGTTAAAATTAATTAAAAATCTTTAAAAATCCCAAAATATTCTTTTACAACAGTGAGTAAAAGGTTTGGTGATGAAATCTTGGTTTAGGTAGGCGTTATGCTAATCGCGCCGTTTATTACAAAAGTTTCTTTTATTTGCGCTATTTAGCATAACTCCTATTCTAGACCTCGGATTGGCGTGAAACTTTAGGGACATGCTTAGAATTTAGTAAGCAAGGTTATGGTCCCTTCACGTGTCCGAAATACTCGTTTTATTTTAAAAAGGGCGTTACGGTCAACTTTTAAGCAATTAACGGAAATGCGTAAAAGACTCGGACAAACAACGAACCGGTCACAGAAGGTGATACCATCACGTGACCTGGTCCTAAGAGAGTCCTAAGGCATATCTACATTGCACTAAAACGGGTCAGAACTGAAGTCAAAGCAAAAGTCAAACTTTTGCGACATTCGGCTCCAAACCGGGTCAATATAGCAAATGGCCGAATCAAATGAGCTTAGACAAGTTTATATACTTAATATCATGTTTTATAAGTGTTCGAACAGGTTTCATATCATCTATATTACAGATTATGCAAGAATCGCAAAAATGGCTTTCTGTTGACTTTTTAAGTACACGTTTGACTCGACATTTGAACTAGTTAGAGTGATGATCAGGGGGAACCCTTTTAGGGGTTTATTACCCTCATAAATACCAACACATAACTACTTTTGTTTCGACAATTCACTGGACCATTCGTGATTTATCGCAAAGTCAATCGTTAGTTACGACGGATTGACTTTTAGGCTACACTAAGCAATAACAAAGCCATAGAAGGTTTGGCATACTTACAGAGACTTGTGCACGACTTAGGAATGTTAGAAGAAAGCTTGTGAGCTCCAGGAATGATTAGAGAATGTGTTTTGAGGTGTGTTTCATTTGTGAACCAAGCATGGCCTTTTATAGTAAAGTTTGGTGCACAAGATCATCACAACACATCCTACATTGCTCATGGATGATCAACAAGTGTCCAGAGGTGCTAGGGGTCAAGTAGAGGGCACCTATGCCTCATTGATTGTTCACAAGTTCGTCTACAAGCCAAATCATTGAATCTGCCCATACTTTCTGCATCTGTATGGTTCACGCGGGCCCGCATGGAAGATCAGGCAGCCTTGTACGCGGGCCGCCTGGATCCTTAAATCAGACGCGTATAACAGAAGGCTCGCGGCCCGCATTAACTTACTCCATTCTTTAACGCGGCCCGCGTTAGGTCAGTTTCTCAAGATTTTTAAATCTTTTATAATCATTACTAAATCTTTGTAATTAATAACGAAATCTTTGGTAATTAATAACCTGACCTTTCGGGTTTGAAGGGGTAACTTTGCGATTTGGCCCTTGATTATTTACAACTAAGGGCCTCGTGTTATTTACCCGCATTGTTAAGTCCCCGGTTAGTTTGTTAGTTATCTGGAAAGCTTTAACTTTTATTGTTGACGCTTTTAACCCTTCTCGTACGAATTTGATCATAACTTTCTCGTTTTAAAACAGAACTTCGCGGAATTTATATATTACATTCTAGTGAGCGTATTTTACTGTTACAAAGCCTCGGGTACGTCAAAGGGTCACTCAGAGGTATAATTAAACATGTTGACACAGTTAACCCCTGCAGCTTGTAATCTCTCACTTTCTTCCGCGTTTCGCTTCCGTACGATCCATGATTTATTCGTTTGAAGGTACGAGGATCGTTTAGGGTTACTATACGGTATACTTACTCTTGGTTGACATTCATAACCCTCGAATTTACATACTTTCAAGGTTTGTCAACATTAGTCCTTCATTTAATATTAAATGCCACGTGTAAACTCAAGACACGTGTCAATACATTATTGGACACAAAATTTCGAGGTGTTACACCTCTTCTAGTTCAGATGTCTGCAGATGTGGTCCGCAGACTGCAGACATTTTACCTCTAAAAAAACAAACAGCACCGTAGTGTATTTTAGTGTAACTTAGGGTGAAAAAAATGGTGGAATGGATGTGAATGCTCTAAGAGGTGTGCAATGATTATGGGTCTTCTGCTCTGTTCGACACCTGCTCTTTTTTTGGGTAAATAATATGTATTTTTAAGATGCAATCTTTCACCTTAATTCATGTTTTCTTGTTTCTTTTAGGGTTAACTTTGCTGAAACTGAAACAAAGTTTGAATTACAATAAGAGGTGTGCAATGATTATGACATATTTTAGTTATATGCTATGCAATGTTGTATTCTGCAAATTGTACATAAAAGAAACTCACTGCTTTTTGTCAATTTTTACCTTAGGGAATATATAATGGCTTAAAATTTTGATCAAAAACTTAATAGTATGTTCTCTAGAATAGAATTGCGACTTAAATGGTTTCCTTTTCAAGCAACTCCTCCAACCCTTTTAGGACTCACAATCACAATTTGTCTTTTAATATTATTTAATTAATATTTAAAAATCAACATACACTGGTACTGCAAGTATATGTGTCTTTGATGCTCGAGCTGTAGCTTGAAATCAACAAGCTCTTCTCATTTTTGTTACAAGAGTTTTTTTTTTAAGTTTACGTTGTATCTAGGAGATGTTAGTTAATAAACAAGATAAGTTGAGGCTGCTGCTCTGAAAAGGATACAAGATTACGGGTTACAGTTATGCCGGACCAACTGATTTGATGGTACCGGTACCCGGTACCAAATGAAGTTCATCGTGACGTACAATCCTTAAAAAGCATTGAACCTTTTTTTTAAATTTTTATGATTTATTAAATTTTTTTGATTTTTTTTTTATTTTTTTGATTTATTTAAATATTTATAGCCTATCATGCCCAAATCCATCTTGACAAAAACCCATTTTGACCTAAACCCATCCTAACCTATTTCTTAATAAACCCATCCTAACCCATTACCCAAACCTGCCCAACCCATCCATTTTGCCACCCCTAGTGTTAACGGTCCGGACATCACTATTTATAGAATAAGTCGTAAGTCAAACCGTCAGTAGCGGTTTATATCATTATCAACCAAAACCAAGCTCAAGCGAAACTGTGACTAATGGTTTGGCTTCGGTTAGGTTCACGATTTGGACTTGTTTGGCCTTATCCGTAATTCCGTAAACAAAACTGTTCGGTACGATTTGGACTTTAGAAACTCCTAAACCAACCGAATAACAAAACCTGACCCCGAAACCAAACTTAAAGACCAGTTTGGATAGTTTCATGGTTTCAAACCAAACCACGAACACCCCAAATTTATTATGCACCACCATTTGTTACATATATGTCTTTGTTCCCACGGGGATGGATGACCCAAACAACCCATTTATCTCTCTCAAAAAAAGCACTAAAAGATGAAAAAAAGGGTCAAATACTATAATGACTATCTCTCAAACTTGCTAGCTGCTATAAAGTAAGCCCATTTAGATCTCTTACTTTGAAAATGCTTTAAATGTTTGTACATTACATTGATCAATGCCCTTAAGTTCTGGTTTGGTGGTATTTGCAAACAGAGAGGATGGGTGTAATGCGAAGGGCTATTTTGCATGGTCATTGTTGGATAACTGGGAATGGGCTGTGGGTTATAGTCCACGATTCGGGTTGTATTTTTTAAACTATAATGACAAGCTCAAAAGATACGCTAAGGACTCGGCTATGTTGTTCTAGAATTTCTTGACCGCGGGTTAGAAGATCAACACATCGGATCATTTGCTGGTTGCGTCTTCATATCTATGAATACACGACCGGTAAACCGAAAGAATAGCTTCTATTAATTATATTGGATTTGTTTGTATAATATACATGAATGACTAATTATTTTTTATTTGCTTGTATGTTGTAGGTTTGAACCGGCCCCGAAGGTTGTTGATTGCTACCGGTGTTGGCAGATGCATGGGCGGATGGACAACCGCGAATGGCGGCGCTGTTGGTAGTTTCCGGTTCCAATGGCAATGGGAGTTCCGGCGATGGAAGCGATGGTACGTGTAATATTAATTTTTTATTTATATAGTTTGTTTTCCAATGATAGACAATTGTTGTTTCTTTTTTTACTTTTGAACAGTTGAAAAGATGTGATTAAAAGAAAAACTAAAAATCCCAACAAAATCCGTAGAACACCAAAAGACACATGAAGCATCAGAGATTAACTAAGAAAAGTTTTGATACTTGCGGCTACGGAATTCTGCTAAAATTTTCATTCACGTTTGATTAATGTTCTAGCATTGACGAAGGTATGTATATGTTCTTCGTTCGACATACTTAATAATGGTTTTCTTTTGCGTTTGCGTACAATTTTTCACGCTCTGATTCGCATTACCTATTGTTTTGCAGGTAGGACTTTCATATTTATTGATTTGTAAGAATAATTCCAACCCTGTTTTGACCCGTTACCTGACCCACCCATACTTTTTTCGCACATATTTGATAAATTACAATTCTACAGGTGGCCCCCCATAAAGCTTGGCGTTAACATGCTAGCTCAGAAAAAGAATCCTGTTTCGACAATTTCAACAAGAGCGCGAAAAAGAGCGGGCGGACCAAACGGCATGGCAAAAAACTAAGCTGAAAAACATCGGAAATAACTAAAAACTCTCGTCTTGTTAAGTATTGAAATGTTAAATATCAGATTAGTTTTGAATGCTTTTAATAAGGATTTTTTATGCGTGTTGGAATTCTTTAGAATTTTTGGAATGTTTGTAATGTCTCAAAATGTTGCTTTAATATTTTTGGAATGTTTTAGAATTTTGCTGCATTTTTTCTTGGAATATAATAGTAATATCGCTGTATTTTTTTTTTCATAAAAAATGGTTTTTTTTTTAATTTCTTTATTTTTTTTTTACAATTTGTCACAAATCTGTAGCAAACAGCTACATTATGGGTTGTAGGAAATTTGTCGCAAACCAAAAAATTGTAAGAATTTTGTGGTAACCTTCAAAAAAATATTTTTGTGGTTTGTAGGAATTTTGTCACAAAACTTAAAAAAAAAACATTTTTTAAGTTGTAGGAAATTTGTCGCAACATTAAAAAAATATATTTTTTATTTGTAGGAAATTTGTAGCAAACTGTTAAGTGAAAGTTTTATAATTTTGTAGCAAAATAAAAATAATTATTTGTAATTATGGATAAATTTTCTCATTAGTGCTATTAATTATAAAAGTAAAATATCATAAAATAAAATACAAAAATAGGCATAATTGTGGAAGAATTGTAGGAAAAACATAAAAAACCGGTTAGGTATTTTGTAGCAACGCTTGTGACGATAAATTTTTGTCGAAAATTTGTGAGAAATTTTGTCATAATTTTGTAGCTAACCTGATTTTCGACAAGCATATTTTGCACGAAAATTTTTGTAGTAAATATGTAGGTAAGACCAATTTCCTACAAATTTGCTACAAATTTGGCTGTCACAAAGTATGCACTTTTCTAGTAGTGAAATGGGGTCTCAAATTTGTGGATAAAATGGGTTCATGGACTTTGTCGTCCTCTCGGGCTTCGGTTTTGGTCAATGGGTCTCCCACGAAGAAGTTTCATCATTTACAAGGTGTTCGCCAAGGCAATCCATTATCACTATTTATCTTTATCTTGGCAACCGAGGCCTTGTCCTTTTTTATAACTAAGGTGGTCTCAATAGGGATTTTACATGGCATTGCAACCCATAAAAAAGGCTTGTTCTATCCCACTTAATTGTTGTTGATGACGACCTTATGGGACCGCTCGTCTTCGAACATTCAAAACATTAGTTGTATTAGGACATGCTACTATTTGTGCTCGAGTTTTACAATGAACTTGAAAACCCTATCTTTATGTTGTAGGTACAGCTTCAAAATATCTCACTCTCATATATATATATGGTTTATGTTGTAGGCTGTCAAGAATTACTGCAAAGCTAGTTGTCTCCCTTTCCCTTACATTGGTTTATCTATGGGTGCCAACACGAATCGGGTTAAGCAAAGGGACTCTATTATCAAACCTATTAAGCTTGATTATCATCATGGAAAGCCACAACATTATTCATTGGTGGTAGGGTAACATTCCTAGCTACTTAGGTCTATATGAACAATTGAACGTATGTTGACTTTTCTAATCTGACATTTGATCAAATTGTGTTTAATTTCAAATAATCATGATTTGTTGCTGATTATGATCATGTGTGCAAGTTTAGATTGTGATTTTATTGTTGTGTTTGATGATTTTGTTGACCTTGGCACGTAAAGGTACACCCTAAGTTCAATTAAGTCTTTCTTAGGTTGTTAATCAGTAGGTTTTTGGTCTACGACTTGTCATTAGAGATAATACAAGTTAACTAATAATTAAAAGAAATTAATAGTAAAGTGTGCATCCATTTCTGGTGACCTAAGAAGAAATCCAGGACTGTTAGGTCACGATCTAATCGTTGTTTGATAACCGGTACACTCGCTAGCTCGAGGTGCATCTAATTATTAGTGTATGGTATTTTCTAAGTAATAGGTTTATCACGTTAGGGTTAGTTTCACGATTTTAGGATTGTTCGCATCGACGGTGTCACAAGTAAGATATTTGTGGAATTTTGAGCCTCTAGCGAAGGATTAATATGTATAGCACTTAATTACTTTGTTTTGATTGCACTTCATCTTTTAGTTATTAGGATCTTGTGGGTGTGGACCACATTCCTAGCTTCCTTATAAATACAGATTTTGTCATCTCTAGCGAGAGGCTAGCCAGGTTAGTTATCAGGGCTTCGATCATTTTCAGGTTAAAAGGCCACTACATGTTCATAGGAGTATCAAGGTTGACCTTTATGAATATGCATGTGAAAGAATTTAGGAGTACTCAAGCTTGAGTCTAGTTTGGTATAAGGGGAAGACTGGAAAAATGTTGACTGTAAACCAAAGCTAGGTGGGTCAACCCAACCCGACATGACTATTGCCCCACTCTAATGGTAGTTGGAAGTCCAAATTTACTAGCAATCGGTTGTTGGCATGATTTGAGTCATGGAGGAAGTAGTGACAACACTTTCTCCCGGTATTGATTTTAGAGTGAATTTCAAATTTTGTCATTTATCTTTATACCTAATTTCAGGCGGTGTCCTTTATCTTTAAAATTGATGAGTTTTGTACTTAATGTTTCAAAATCGTGCACGGTTTGTCCTTTGTCCGTAACCCAGTTTATTTTTTCAGTTAAATTAGCTAATGCAAGGGTAGTTTAGTCTTTTTACCTATTTATTTAAAAATATTTTACCAAATAAGACAAAAATAAATTTTAATAAATAATATAATATATATTAATATAATATGTATATGTATGTATACGTATTTATTTCTCTATCTCTCTACCCCTTTCTCCCCTTCTACCTCTCTTCGCCACCGTCAACAACCGTCCAAATCAACCACTAACAACCACCACCCTCCATGACTCAACAACCATCACCGCCACCACCAAAAAACATTCACCGCCACTAACCCCTCTCGCGGCCACCACCCACAACCGCACCTCCCCACTATTAGCCCACTGATTCAACTCCTAACCTACAACCCTTCGATTAGGGCTGTCCAAACTGCTCGACAATCGAGGATCGCTCAACGATCGCTCGAAAAATGCTCGTTCGATTCCCGCTCAGTTTGTAAATGAGCCGCTCGGATCGGTTCGATTCAAATTCAATCCAAGCATGAGCAAAGCTCTGCTTGCTCGTCGATCGCTCGGTTTCACTCGAATTATATATATATATATATATATATATATATATATATATATATATATATATATATATATATATATATAGATTTTAAAGATTAAAAACCCAAAAAAATTAAAAGCCCAACTTAATATTTAATATGAAAATCTAACCCTAAATCCTATTCCTAAAACAATATTCAGTCATAATCATAATCGAAGATCTGCAACATATCGCCGCTCCAGCCCAAAAAATATTCAGCCCAAATTAATGCTTGTGTTTAGAGGTTATATGTTGATTTGAAGTTGAATTTTGTGGATGAAGATGATCAAACTTAAAGAAGAAGTTTATGGCTTTTGAACTAAATGACAATTTGTATTTCACACTTTATTTTATGCTTCTTGATATTGTTAAGAACATTTTTAGAATCATGATTTTAGTTATGTATTGCTTTTGTTAGTAACGTGTTGGACATGTTTTAATTAAGTTAGGATTTGTTTTTGTTGAACGAAGCCTTATAATTCAATCGAGCGAAACCGATCGAAAACGATCCGCTCGATTTTTTTAGGATTTGATAAAAATCAAGCGAAACCGAGCGAAAACGATCCGATCGATTCAAATTCAATCCGAGCATGAGCATCACTTTTGTGCTCGGTTTTGCAAATTCGATCCGATCGGATCGGATCGGTTGTAATTCAATCCGAGCATGAGCAGACCCTCGATCGGATCGGATCGGCTCATGAACACTCCTACCTTCGATTAAACCTTCCCCCACATATCCTTTCAACCATTCTTTCCGGCAACTGTTTTCACCTCAATCTCGTCACAGCTCACCTCTTATTCGATTCCCAAACCAATATGCAAAATACAACCTACTTTCTCCATCTTAATAATTCACCTCATTCAGATCATCAAACTAACTCATAAAATATTATTATTATTATTATTGTGTTCGGTGTGGGCGACAATGAGATGGAGAATTTATCTCTACAAACAAAAAACCCAACTCCCAGAGATTTGTTACAAAGATTTACAAAAAGATCCGACCCGGATGAGGAATGGAGGAAGAGGAAGGAGCTACAGAGCTTGCGGCAGCTGGCGGCGAGGCGGCGATCTGAGAAGCAGAAAAGTTTGACTAGAGGTGAACGGGATGAGTACGTGGCAGCTATGGGTTGGGTCGGGTCCTCCCCGGGTCCACTGTTTGGGTCGGGTAAATGGCCTCCTGGGGGGGGGGGTAGATAGAGAGATACCGGGTGGTGGTGATGGCGACAACTAGGGGTGCAAACGAGCCGAGCGGCTCGCGAGCTACTCGAGATTTGCTCGAGAAAAAGCTCGAAACGAGCCGAGCCTTATCGAGCCCGAGCCCGAGCCGAGCTTGAGCCTCAAAGCAAAGCTGGTTTGTTTATCGAGCCCGAGCTCGAGCCTCACATGTGAAGCTCGTTAGGCTCGTCGAGCCTTAGTGTAAACGAGCCGAGTCGAGCCGAGCTTATTTAAACTTGTTTACAAATCGACCTCGAACCTGAAAATAAGCTTATTTAGTAAACGAGCCCGAGCCCGAGCCCGAGCTTTACTTATCGAGCTCGCAAGCCTAAAAAGTCTACTATTTATATTATTTTTATTTAATATACTAATTAATAGATAATAAACGAGTCGAGTCCGAGCCGAGCTCGAGCTTGATAAAATACAAACGAGCCAAGCTCGAGCTTTGAAAACAAAGCTCGAATCGAGCCGAGCTCGAGCCCGAGCTCTCATAAGTTAATCGAGCTCGAGCTCGAGCCTGGGTGAGCTCGGGGGCTCGGCTCAGCTCGTTTGCACCCCTAGCGACAACCAGGAAGTGGTGGTGGTGGCGACAACCGGGAAGTGGTGGTGGTGGTCTGAAAGTTGGATAGATGTAGGTTAGAGAGAGGGAGGAAAACAGGGAGTAGGTCAGAGAGAGAATACAAATTTATTTTTTTATATATGTTTTTTTCATTATTTACAAAATACTCCTTGGATACTAAAAATTTACACAATAGTCCTTATAATGGTAAAAAGACCAATATGCCCTCATGTGCAAGTCATGTGACTAGATTTAACTGAAAAAATAATCTGGGTTAGGGTCAAAGGACAAACCGTGCACGATTTTGAAACATTAAGTACAAAACTCATCAATTTTAAAGATAAAGGACACCGCCTGAAATTGGGCATAAAGATAAAGGACAAAATTTGCAGTTCACTTTTGATTTTATTGTTTTTATTAGGGGTGTTGATTGTCTGGTTTTCAGGTCGATCGCATGCCATACATCAGCAACGTTTTTTTTTACCATTGTAAATTGAATTGCTGAAAATTAAAACAAGCCAAACCAAGTTGGTACTAATGATTTGGTTCCATTTTGATTTCATGGTTTGGGTTTATTAGATATAAATAGAATTGCAACATCATAGATAGAACCATAAATAAACAACATCCAAGCAGCAGTCAAGACAATCTTAAATTCAATTCTAAGTTTTTCAATATACAAAGATCAATCAATTTCCCTATTTATTCTGATTCTAGTTATTAGGGTGAGCGGGGCACTCCCCTCTTAGGGGATTCACCTCTCTTACACACACCCAATCAGGTTATGCCACGTCAACTCCCCTCTTAAACTCACCTCACACCCTCAATTTGATGGCGGCACTCCCCTCTTAGGGGACTTGTTTTTTTATTCAAAAAAAATAAATAAATAAATAAAAAAAAATAATTGATTGGTTGTTACAACCTATGGGCCCACCATCTCCTCTCTTCTTGTGCGGTGACTCCTCCCCCAACCCCCTCCCCGATTTGGGTCCCCGCAGGGATGGCGGCGGTGTTCCGGCTTGAGGAATGGGGTCACTGATCCGCCTCCCCGAAAATATAATAAGCACCCACATAAGATACCAGTGATATATATCAAGCTATATTATAGATTATATCAAGTTCCATTCAATGGCCGAAAATATAAATTTTTTATTCATCCCAATGTTTTTTAAACGTCCAGTAATTGTTAGCAAAAGTTCTGTTATATGCGGATACATAAAATCCACCCGGTCGAACCAACCAATAACAATGTTGACCACTCTCTTTGTTTAGAGCACACGGGCCTCGAAGCTCATTGTCGAACAAAGCCAAGGACGTGAATTTTGAACCCCACCAAAAGTAGCCATAGAAAAGAGTACGGCCATCAATCCTGTCACAAAATGACCAGTTGTAATTCCCATTAAATGGAATTGTATGATTACCAAGATCATCATCTCCTGATTTAATATGAGCGACAATATCATCTTCAATATTACTTATAACATAAAGATTCCATTTTGCAGTAAGAAAGCAGGCATGAGTTACAGAAGTAATCAAAGACAGTAATGTGAGTAGAGTAAAGAGGTTATGCATTGCACCCATGATATTGTTTTAGGTTTAACAAATTCTTGGTATATATAGAAAGATAGACATCATATACTATGCCAAGAATTAAACCTTTTGTTTCAAAATGAAAATTTACATATCGAAACACATATTTTCATTACAACTAACATTAATACCATCATTAATATATTGTCTTTTTTATGGTAGAAATGTAAATTTTAAAATTAATGAATATGTAACTGTTTTACATATATATCGACAACTATATTATATTATTAATATTGATGGAAATAAAATTTCTTTATACCCCTCACTACCGTTACCAAATAATTAATACTAGGTGGATTTGCCCGCACGATACGGCGGAAACTCGGTCGGTATTGGTTCGGATCGTTATATAAGGGAATTCGATGGGGAAGGGATTTGATTCGTTACAGTATCGACACTTAATTTATAGTCATGATATGTCCAAAAGAATGTGTTTTACATTGGAAACCATCAAAACGAATACCGGCGTCAGTTCCAATAATAACTATACTGGTACCGATATCGGTATTGATTTGCTTTGTCTCGGTACTAATAAGAAAAAAAATCTTTTTGAACAAAGTTAATAAAGGAAGATGGGAAAAAAAATATTAAACGAACTCGTGTATTCAACTTTATAAAAAAATAATGAACGTGAGTTATCGGAGGAAAATCAAATTATATACAAACTAAATGGATTAAAAGCATATATATTTTTATGCATACACTAATACCGGTGTCGACGTTGTCCGGTCGGTATTCGTTATGTTCGTCACGACTTATACCTTCATCGGCATTGTTCGGTCCGTATTCGTTTTGTTCGTCACGATACTGCTATGACACCGACACTTGATCTAGCCTACAAAAAAAAAAGACTCTATTTCGAACAAAACTCCGTTTTCGATAAAATTTATATATGAATGTCAAGAAATTAAATCAAATACAACTATGGATTTAGTTTTTTAAGCCAAGAAACGCAAGTAAACGGATAAAATATAGATTAGTAAAAAGATATTAGCATATAGAAGCATATATTGTATAGGATGAAAAAATTAACTATAATTTTAATAGTATAATAGAATAATAAATTAAATTTGAATATATATTAATATTGACTTGTAACCATGGGATCAATTATTAATATATTGTTTTTCTCTACTTTAGAAAAAAAAAATTGAACACTGTTCATCAATACTTTATAATCATATGTACAACTAGTAATATTCTCCGCGTGTTACGGCGGGTCTAAGGTAGTATCGGTTTGATTTACAACGGTATCCGTATGGTATCGGCACTCGATATAGTAACCAAAAGATACAACTCAAAGATTAAAGTAATGATATGACCAAAATGATGTCAACACGTGTTTTACAATGGTCGAAAGACGAAAACCATAAAAACGAATATCGGTTCCAACAATAATGATACCAGTACCAATGTTATTCGGTCGAAATCGACAGGGCATTGATGTTGCTAGGACGGTGTCAGTTTAGTTAGTCAAGGTAATGGTATGATACCAACACTCGCTATAGCTTACAATATATAAAATATACTCTATACTGCTACCGAAGTTGTTCAAACGGTATTGGTTCAGTTCGTCACAATTAAAAAAACAAAAAAAAAATCAACTATATTTTACCCGTTCGATTCAAATAAAACTTATCTTTAAATATAGACAAAAATAAGCATGTCGCAACACTATATTCGAAATTTTGTAAGGCATTACTTGTATTATTAAAATAATATAAAGGATAAACGACGTCGACATATAATAAAAATACCAAGGGGCTGTTTATTTACCTCTTAATGAGGCTCTTAATGGCTCTTATTGGTTCAACACTTAATGGTTCAAACTGTTTGTTTCATGAGCAGATGTCTGAATGGTTCAGACATTTGCCTCTGAACGGTTAAGCATTATACAGGTTCATACCTCTTACTGGTTCAGTACTTAATGATGACCTCTTACTGGTTCAGCACTTAACCATTCAGATGTTGCCAAACAGCCCTTAAAACGTAGCTAAAAAATAGACACATCGTAACTGCATACTCAAAATTTTATAAAACATCATATCATATAATAAAGAAAAAATATATTTAATTAATATAATAAAATATATAATTAAAAGATAGAAAAAATATGATAACATATGTAATTTTAATTTTGTTTACTGTTCATCCCCAGTTTCCTTTAATATGTATAGTATAACTAGTTGATTTTCCCCACGCTTCATGGTGGGATCTCGATCGGTATTGATTCGGTTTCTTTCCGTACCGACACAATACATGCATTCGGTATAACAATCAACATCTGCTCTACATCGACCGAAAACCATAAAACGAACACGGTGCCAATACCAATGTTGTTCGGTCCGGCTCAATATGGTACAATACAGTACAATATCAGTTTATTGAAACTAAAAATATAAATATAAATACCGGTACCAAATATCGATGTTGTTTGTCCGGTTTTACATTTGGTACAATAGCGACACGGTGTCTACTTTAAATAAGATTTACCAAAAACCATAAATATGAATAGTGGCACTTATGTTGTTCAGTCGATTTTCTTTTCGGTATGGTAGCAACACGGTATCCATTTTCAAAAAGATTTGTATCTGAATGTTGGAAAAAATACATAGATACGTATTTAGATTATTTTTAAAAAATTAACGTACGCAAATTATTAAAAAATTATTTTAAATGAACAATACTTAAAACAAATACTTTAAAAACCTATTTTTATTCATGGTCCTTCTACCTTAATATATAATATATATATATATATATATATATATATATATATAGGGGACCGCTAAAATGAAAACCACATCCAGTTGTAAGAACCATGAGAACTTTTTGATCCGGGGCGAGTTGGACCAATTTTTTTTCATAAACGTAGATGCGTGTATTATAAACACATTTGTAAAAAAAATTCAAAAAAAAAATGTCGTGTGTGTAGTTTTGAGCACCACAAGTTTGTGTTTACGGGTACCGTATATTTAAAATTTACGGTACCCGTAAACACAAACTTGTGGTACTCAAAACTACACACACGACATTTTTTTTTTTTGAATTTTTTTTACAAATGTGTTTATAATACACGCATCTACGTTTATGAAAAAATTTTTTGGTCCAACTCACCCCGTACGGTGTAGTTCTCATGGTTGTTACAACTGGAGGTGGTTTTCATTTTAACGGTCCCCTATATATATATATATAGTGGAAAGTTCAAATGAGAAGAAATTTTTTGTAAGAAGAAAATTGAATAAGTTTCATCTAATAAAAATGTTTCATTTTACTTCATTTAATGTTTGCATTTAATTTTAATGTAAGGGTATATTTGTAAACTTACATAGATCATTAATATCTAGTTTTCCTTTTTAATAGCTAAATATTAAATTTTAACTTATTTTCAAAATATATATATCTTTTCAAAAATTAAAAAAAAATATTTTAGAGTGTAGGACAAATTATTAGGTGTGTAGGATAAATTACGAGTTGTGTAGGTTAAATTTAAGTATGTGTAGGATAATTTTTGAAATGTGTAGGATAACTTTTTAGGTGTGTAGGCAATGAAAATTAGTGTAGAGAATAATAGTCTTTATGAGTAATTAATTAGTTAAAGATTGTAATAAATGAGATGAAAAAATAACTACTTAATACTTTACAACTAGTGCTAATACCCGCGAATTTCGCGGTGTTGAGAAATGATATGTTTTTTTTTATTTTTTTGAAAAAAATTACGTTTAAACTGATCATAAACAAACTGTACGCATGAACTTGTTTTGGAATAAATAATACGTCATGAAATAAAAAAATAAATACTTCAAATATTTAAAAACATTAAAATACTACTTATTATACAAAATTGATATCCACCAACTGTAAAATACCAATTTTTACCTTCAGATACCGACATCGTACCGAACTTTTTCGGTACCGGTACCGGTACTCAGTTTTGATGATTTTTCGGTATAGATATTTTCGGTACCGGTATCACGCTCATCTCTACATATGGGACATTTGAGGTTGACCTCAAAAGTGAAAAGTCAAAAAAAGTTGTATTTCTTTATACTTATTGTCCAATTTGTATCAAGAAACTGTCCAGTATAATTTATTGTCCAATTAGTATCAAGAAACTGTACCGTTTAACTTTTGAGATCAAATATGGTTCGACCTCAGAATAATAAGAAATCATGAACTTGTGAAGTTTTCCGAAGTGGAAAGTGGAAACTACTTTAATTTGACATTTTGAGGTCAAATATGTTTGGACCTCAGAATAATAAGAAATCATGAACTTGTAAAGTTTTGAAGAGAAGTGAAAACTACTTTAATTTGACGGTTAGATCATGATATTAACATTGAAAGAAGCAATAAGATATAACTTTCAAAAGCCATGTTTAGATCAACTGTTACAAAAATGTATATGCAGTTTCACTTTTAAGGTCAACAGACCATCTTTAGAATTAATAAATAATATCAAATATGAATATTTGATGAAAAGTAAAACATAACAGTTAACATAAACTTGTAGAGTACGTAAAAGAAAAAATTGGTGCAACTTTAGTAATAAGTAGTATGTTAGACCTCAATTACAATAGTTATAAGGTTAACCTTAAATGTCAAAAGTTCCTTTTTTCATGTCTTTGGTCAATCCAACCCACCCAACCGTTTGTTGGTAGGTTAACACAACCCATTCAACCGTTTGGACTCGCATTAAAAACTTACACAATTTGACCTGAACCTGTTTTGACCCGTTACCAAACTAATCCATTTTGGAAACAAAAGCAATTATGAATCTTTGATATCTAACAAAAAACAAGGCGAATAAAGTTGTTGGCTTTCTTCTACGATCATTGTGCCCTGCTAATCATTTACAGCGACTTCTTTATCCCTGATCAAACTCAGGTGATTAACAAACCTGTAAAGAAACAATAGATGGTTGAAAAATGTAATACGAATACCGTTTATTTGTGAGGAAGTACACACATTCACATGAATGCAAATCAGATCCATCATTTCCGATCTTATAACAAAAACTTAACACTTACAATTCAAATTATATTGCAATAACTTAAAATAAAATCATGAGAACAAATGAGGTTCGTTAATCAAAATAAGACCCTACAAACAAACCGAGATTGCGCAATAACATAAATTGCTAATAACGAATCAACATGGAATTGAAAATGGGTTAATAAATAGGAGATTGAAACCAAACCTTATTCCATTGTGGATAGAAAGGTAGTCGAAATGGCGATGAAGATGAAGTTTAGGGTTTGTGTTCAGCCATTTGTGTAAACACAGAGTAGGTCCACCAAATAAAAACTATTCACCATAACATTTTTCCACCAAAATCAAAATCTCATCTCCAAATCGCTGCCACCTATCCCATAATTACATCAATAAAGTTTAGATTACCACTTTAAATATGGTTTTACTACATAACCATGAAGAAATTATAAACCCTAGATCAAAATTCAGGATCATAATCAAACTCAAATTATTCATATGAACTAAAATGAAGTTTACAAATCAAGAATATAGTAGTATTAGGATGCTGGTTTGATAAAATTAGTGAAACAAAAAATGACCTTTTCCTCATTTGAAATAATAGGATGTTAAAAACCATCCCCTTCCTATTGCTAGTGTTTCTTTATAAATTGTTACCGAAGAAATGCAGCGAAATTATTAAAAGTTGGTTAAATCTCGCAATGTTAATACTGTGAAACATATCATTATATGAGAAAAGCACATAAATTTGTTTTTGCTTACTTGAAGTCAATAATGTGACACTAAACTCATATATCCAATCCAATCGAAGACTGCATATACGTATTTAGACTTTGTAAGCTGACACACCAACTTTTTATAAAACTTGGACAAATTTTGCTCTGTTAACTCATCTGGCATACCTAATCAGGTACGGGGGTGCTGGTGATGTAGAATATGTAAAACATTTCAGTAATCTCGTTAAGGACCCCACGTTGATACTCGACATGAAACCGATGAATGCAGTCACACGGACACCAAGTTATGATAATAATTTACATTTTAAAAATAAAGCAATTAGGAGGTTGTACCTAGGCAAGCATTAAAAGTACACTTTTGATGGCATTTAACGCACCTCGCATTATTCCTTTTTTGCTAAAATAAGTTATCCGACCAATTACTAATAAAGTATAACTAAAATTGGCCCCAATATGCAAAAATTAACCCACTTAAGCTATTAGGTTCAGGCTATAACCCAAATTGACCCGTCATGAAATAGAAACCCTTCTCACATGTCTCATTCTTTGTTAACAAAAGGCTATTTAAGCCTTAAAGAGAAGTATAAACCAAAGTGGCCTTTTCTTTTTGCATTTTAGAACAATTATTTTTTTTTTTCAATAATAGATTTATAGTGATTAAAACTTAATGCTCAACCAATATTAATTAAAAAAAGACTTACTGTTACAGCTTGAACTGAAGGTGATTCGTTAAGATCAAATGGATTTGATAACTTTGATGGATGTACAAAAGGTGGCACATGCTGCTACAATTAAAAAACACAATTAATTTTCACACCACTACTTCTAATCATACTAAAAACTAACAAATTATATCAACAAATGTTTGTATCAAATTTAAATTAGAAATGACAATAAAGTAATCTTAAACATGTATTTTCAAGGATGGATATAGCATTATCATTGTACATGTCCTACATCAGGTAAATAATATATAGTTATGCTAACATAATTCAAAAGTTGAAAGACGAAAAGAAAACTGCATTTATGTCTCACCAGAGGCACAGTTTGAAAGTTATTAACACAAACAAAGTTATCAGCACACACTTTGTATTGGCGAGATCGAGATCTCAAACGTTAACACCAACGATTTCAACACCCAATTAAAGAAGCTTGCAACTTTAGGTTGTTAACAAACAAATTTAGCTAATTAGAAAATCCAAAAAACTTCGTACAAATTGTCTAACAAATTACATAATTAAAAATGACCTAATTTGAAACATATTACAATACCTGGCTTGAGAAAAAACAAAAGTACAGAACTCAAAATGTGCCATTTTAGCAACAATTAAATAGGCTATCACAACATCAAATCAAGAACAACATGGATACCAAACCATCAAAATAGCAATAAGACAACATTATTGAAACAAACATGAATGTTCAAAACCCTAATTGCGATACAATCGACCAAATATTTTCGCAATATAAAAACAAAATCTAGTACCTGGAGGTAAAAATCAGAATAATATATCATTCAAACGCCATAAAAATTTATTAAAACCTATTATCAAAATCAATTTTGTAACTTATTTCCAAAATTATAGATTTAAGTTCAAATTTTAAGATTTTATTAGTTCCTAGTTTGTAATACTTCAAAAAAATCTCAATCACATTAATTTCAAAGTTCTCACATTTTATTAGAATTCAAAGTTGTAACTTATTTCCAAATTTATAGATATAAGTTCAAATTTTTAAAATTTTAAGATTTCATTGGTTCCTTATTTATGAGACTTTCCAAAAAATTTCTCAATCACATCAATTTCAAATTTCTTATATTTTTATGATCGAAACAAACCAAATTAATTCACTACAATTTAGGAAACCTTGAACATTAAAATCTGAGCTCTAGTAAACAAACTTGGTAGTTTGAGCAAACCGCCTATTTATATATTTATTTTACTTATGTATACATACACATAGTTATTTAATACAAACAAATTTTAAGTTGATAAGTGCAATAAATCATGTAAACACATCCTATCTCTCTCATTACATATTGTAAGCATGACACATATATTGAAAAAAATCGTATCTTTTATCTAATAAATGATTCTATAAAATGCATGTATTGAAACCACATTCTCCCCCACACAACTTTTCCCGTTCAAGTATCATATCAGTTACATATTTGATTACCTATTAAATTTATTATCAAAATCAAATTTGAAACTTATTTCCTAATTTATAGATATAAGTTCAAATTTTAAAAAATTAAAATTTCATTAGTTCCTAGTTTGTGATACATTTTCAAAAAAAATACTCAATCACATTAATTTCAAATTTCTGACGTTTTATTAGAAATTAAATTTGAAACTCATTGCCAAATTTATACATATAAGTTCTAATTTTAAAATTTTAAAATTTTTAAGATTTCATTTAGTTCTTAGTTTGTGATACTTTCCATAAAAAAAAAAATTCTTTATCACATTAGTTTCAAATTTTTCAAATTTTATCAGAAATCAAATTTGTAACTTATTTCAGAATTTATAGATAGACGTTCAAATTTTTAAAATTTTAAGATTTCAATGTTGCCTAATTTGTGATACTTTCCAAACATTTTATTAGAAATCAAATATGTAACTTATTTCCAATTTTATAGATATACGTTCAAATTTTCAAATTTTAAAATTTCATTGGTTCCTAATTTTGTGATACTTTCCAAAAAAAAATTCTCAATCACATTAATTTCAAATTTCTTGCATTTTATTAGAAAATTATTTATTAGTTATTTCAAATTAAAAAAAATTTAAGATTTTATTAGTTCTTAGTTTGTGATACTTTTAGAAAAAAAATGTCAATCACATTAATTTCAAATTTCTCACATTAGTTTGTGATACTTTTAGAAAAAAAATGTCAATCTTAATTTCAAATTTCAGTCAGAGGGAAGAGCCTTATAAAGCAAACAATTAAAAATAAAGTATAATTAAACAAAAAATAATAATAAAAGGAATTTAATGAAAACAAAAAAGATATATATGATTGATGTTAGAAATTATCAATTACCATAAGAAATTCATCGGCTCTATTCATATGCCTACAGAAAGATGGCTCCCTGATACTGATTAGAAAAATATAAGATATTAATAAACAATAAAATGAAGGAATACAATACAGATTATAAAATTCTAAACACATAAATAAAAAATTTAAAATAAACATAAACAATTTTAAAAAATAACAATCATGTAGAACAGACAAATAACATAAACAATAAAAAAACAACGATTAAAAAGACAGATTAAATGAAAATAACAAAATAGATGATATAGAATAATAGATTCAACAAACATAAGAAAACATATTTTATACATAAAAGAATTAAAATTTTACATGAAGAAATTCTAATAAACATATTAAACAGAAAAAATACTTAACAAATCATAACAATCAAAAAATTATACATAATTTCCAAAAATCTATACAGATCTACATATCAAACACAATAATTAAAAGTTATAGTACAAAACATAATGTAGAAGATAAACATAAATTACCTTGATTAACTTTTCGTCATATTCAAAACCTACAAACAACAGTTATTATGAAAAAATAACGAATCAGATTATATATTACAAAAATTTCAAATTTCAAAATAAAAAAAAAAACAACAATCTAATGGAGTTATTATAAACAAAAATATATTAAGAAAATCGAAAAACTTCTCAGAATATTATTAGAAATTGATATTCATTTACAATATATTGATTAATGGTTTTGAAGATGTACCCTGTCTGTTCGATTCTTCAACGATAACAAAAAAAATTACAGATTCAAATATTAAGTATTATTAAAGGAATAAAATACATACCGTCGATGTTCGAAGAATCGGTATAAGAGCTGATGAAGAATCGAACAATAGAAAGGAAAAAAACCCTAAAATCAGTGATAAGAACAAAAAAATTACAGATTCAAAGATTACGTATTAGAGGAATAACATACATACCGTCGATGTTCGAAGAATCGGTATAAGAGCTGATGAAGAATCCAACAATAGAAAGGAAAAAAAACCCTAAAATCAGTCATAAGAACAAATAAAATTACAGATTCAAAGATTACGTATTAGAGAAATAACATACATACCGTCGATGTTTCAAGAATCGTTGTTAGATCTGATGAAGAATCGAACGATAGATAGAAAGGTAAAAAAAGCCTAAAATCACAAAGAGTATAAGAGAAGAAAGGTGAATGGGAAAGTTGATCAGTTTGTTCTATTAAATATGGACCGAATAATGAGGACCCGAATTCGTTGCTGGATCCCGTGTCGGGTTATTCAAGGGATATGAGAAGAATGAACTTTTTGGCGGGAAAATGAGATTTAGAGGCCCTAGGAGGTGGACATGTGTCCCCTAATTAAGGCTTTTATTAGGTTGTATAGATAGATTGTACCCTTTGTTCATTTTCTTCTCAATTAAATTTTCTTCTCAAATGAACCTCCATATATATATATATATATATATATATATATATATATATATATATATATATATATATATATATACGTTCAACATAATAATCGCTGGGTGACGTGATGTCGTGGGTCACGCAAATTTAATCCCTAAACAACTGTAGTTAGCGGTAGTAGGGTATCGAACTCAGGGAGTATGTGGAAAATGTGTTGATTGTGTAGCTTTGTATTTATACTAAAATTAAACTAAATTGCTGAAAATTAAAATTCAAGATTGTGGAATGTTGTTTTGGAAAACTAAATTAAAAACTAATTCAAATCAAAGTAGGTTGTAAACAATTAGGAGAGAACAATGATCACCCTAGGTTTCAGTTTCTTTAAACAATTGTGTGCAATTTCACTAGAAAGAGTTACATAGACATAACTCGTGTATGTGTGATTGAAGTGATAAAAGGGAACAAAGTACTCGGATTAGATAATGCGAGGTTGTTTCCCGATGACCTATTAACCAATAACCAACCCCAACCCTTCCCGTGATATCTCGGTTGCCAACGGCACCAAGAACGTACGATCAAGACTAGAAATTGTGATATAGATTAACGCACTACAAACAATCAAACATACACCATGACATTCAAGCAACGCAAAATATCATTCTAGAAATGCAGAAATTAACACACAAAAGTCTTAGAAACATTCACCTAGGATGATCACCGAAGAGTTTAGCCGGACATGGCTCGGTGAATCATCATCAACATCAATCTAATGTTCATAAAGATTAAAAACACAAACCGAATGTTTAGAAATGTTCACAAACCAAACAAGTACTCCAAATTCGCTCCCAAAGTCTCCAAGAACCGTCAATGATGAGATAATACCAAAAGACACACCAAAAAACGAGTATATGGCAGCAGTTACATTTTTCACGTTCAGGCACCACCGTAAATTACGGCTCCACCGTAATTTACGGTGGTCATCAAAGTGTTACGGTGGTTTGAGCCTGGTTTACGGTGCAACAGAATTGAGAAAATGGGTCACCGTAAATTACGGTGATACCGTAATTTACGGTACCAAGCAGCCTTCACTTCTTTGTTTTGTCTTGTGTTCTTCTCTCGACCCGTTTTCACCAAAGCATCCATAAGCTGCCTTTTTATCCATCGCTTATCTCCTAATTTGTACCTGAAACATAAGCATCGTAGTTATCTAATTCAAGATAATTACACGGCTAAATGGAGGATTATTTCATGTTTTATCACACTTAAGGGTTGTCCAAAGGACCACCCGTCACATCCCCACACTTACCCGTTGCTTGTCCCAAGCAACTCATCAATATAGTTTCAAGACAAGTGATCAAATCAGCCAAACAAATCATGCAATTTCTTTACCAACCCCCTTTTTAATGCCCCAAGCAATACACCCCTCACAATTTCTCTCCTCTCGGCTACAAGTGGAAACTAGCAAAGATAAGCTAGACACACACTAGGCAAACGGGTGGTTGCGCAATCATAAGCTTGTACCTGAATCAACTATACTCCTATAACGGGTCAAACACGAATGCAAATCAAAGGGGCTTAAAGGTTGTAACGTGGCTAGGTGTATGGGTAGGAAATGGAATATATATGAATAGCGAAAATTCAACCCGGTCTTTTTATTACAACTACCAAAACAACTAACAAAGACATACTACTATATACAAGACAATGAAACCTTCTTTTTTTTTTCTTTTCTTTCTCATTTTTTTTTTTTTTTTTTTTTTTTTTTTTTGACATTCATAATACATTAACCATAACTATTTCAAACTCATAAACTACTAATTATATCACTAATGCTATAAGACCGGGTCAAATTTGGGTACATTTTCAAGTAAGTAGCTAGGGGAAACAAATGATAGGCTTTAGGCACAAAATTGGGCAACTAAATGACCAAACCCCCACCCCTCTCACTACCATGCTCATATATATAATTTATGAGGTCCAACCCCCCAAATCCCACACTCACTCACACAACCGACGAGGCTACCTAATGCCCTTATCCTTTCTACATTCATGTCTAACAAGGATTCAAATTGCATTCAAGCACAAGTTCTAACGCACCCCCACCCGTAGCCACTCTCATTAAAGATTATTTATATACATGTGTGGCTACAACTCTCACCAAGAATGAAAAGGGTAATAAGGGTTGCCGGTGCATTGACTTGGGGATAAATTAGGGCGACAAGATTTCATATTGTTTTGCTTGGCTTAAAATTTTTCAAAAATCTTCGAAAAATTCCCCCCATCCCCACACTTGGGATACATTGTCCCCAATGTATGGCTTTGGGAGGATTTGATCACATCCTCAATCAACATCCGCAAAAAGCTTTTATCTCAAACCCCAAATTTCTTTTTGTATTTTTTTCTTTTTATATTTTTTTTTTGTTTTTTCATTTTTGAACACAACACCACCAACCAACCAAACCCAACAATCAATCATATGATCAATCACCACCCATCCTCCCACCATAATCAACATAAACCAACAAATATATACAAACTATACAAGAGAGAGAATACCACCTGATCAATAATAACGCGGTCCTGGGGGCCCAAAAATGGACGACATCATATCGCTCCATTCTCCAAACCCGAACGAGCCGCTACTGCTTCCCTCTTGTTGTTGTGGTCCCTCTTGCCGTCTTGGATCAAGCCACTGAGAATGGTGGAGTTGTGGAGTCGGATACGAAACGCTGCCATCATATGGTGGCAATGAGGCATAATCCACATGTTGTGGATCCTCAACCACCGGCCTCCCAGCATGCCAGTCCGCATGCATTCGCCTCATCTGATCATCGTGATATCGGTTATTCATTTCCACCTCCTGCGAATATGCGTGAGTCCGGTGCCATGATTCATTGCGGTCGAGGCTATGTTTAAGTGCCCGCTCAATACTAGCGCTATTCCGCGTGCCTTGATCAAATAACGACCTCTCCGGACCCGACCAAGTATCAAAGATGGCCGCCGGCGGGCGTTGGCTCTCGATCACCTCCTGCATTGAACCACTATAAGCCCACCCCGGCTCATATGGTTGCTGCGCATAGTCGTAAAATGTGCCACCATGACCACCATGAAAAGCCCCAAAACCAACATTTGCACCACCCGTTGGCTCGTCTGCGTAATCATCATCCCCACTCGGAATTAACTCTTCATCGCTTTCAGGTTCATCCGGTTCTCCCGGTAACAATTCCCTTGCACCTAATTTCAACGCCCTCCACCGTTGACCCTCCGATTTCAGCTTGTGATAACGTTCAGACGAAGTGTATGTCCAAACGTTTCCCAACCTATCCAAAGTAAAAGGCAAGTGCCTTTTCGTTAAACCACGGTCTTCAGATGTGAGTGCCTTCTGCTGTTTCATTAAGCCCGTTATGATGCGGCAGTACGGGACAATGTCTCTCCCGTATTTGTTCCGACATATCCACAAATGGTGCATGATCAGGTAGCGGATTGGAAACCGTGGGGACCCGTGCATCAATGAGTACAGAACAGGTATCTCTGGAAACCTCACCTGTTCTTTATCCCCTCTCCTTGGGATGACATTAAGTAAACAGATCGTATGCAAGAGCTTGGCTTCTATCTTCAGAATTTTTCGGTATAACACGCCACCATACCTACCGGGCAAAAACAAATAAGCCAACATACTGTTCCATGTCACGTGCTTCTCGGGTTTGAGCAACAAGTCATCAAGCGTGGGAATCATGTATTCCCTAGCTGGAAGACTATCATATTTTCCCAACTTCTTCAAAGTATCAAATGACATTTCAACTGGTACCCCATGTACCGTCCCAATCAACTTCATTTGTGATGGCCTATAGAAGTTTTCACACTTAAGTGTTGCCATCCACTCCTGAATTTCAGTCAAAAACAAATTGCTCTTATCCTTATCCCAACACTTGAGTGCTCCTTCCCAACCCAAAGCACGGAACTTGTCATACACCCCGAACTGGCCCAACTGAGGCTCATCAACATCTCTTTCACAGATGAATGCGGCCGCTTTATTCTTTAACTTGTTCATGCAATCGTTATACAAAGTTGGCTGCCAAATTTCGGGTTGGTCATCCAATGACCCCGAATTCCACACTGGTTTATCTCTTGGGTCTAACTGCATCTCTTCTTCTTCCTCGCTTTCGCTTTCACTAACCCTACCAAGATATTGCCTCTTCTTCGATGGCTGCTCCTTCTCCTTGCCTTTGCCTCTTGACGAGGATGAACTTGAACCAGGCTTTTCCTTAGTCTTTGCCATTTCCTACACACATGAAGAAACAACAAAACAACACAAAAGTTAGCATTCTCTCCACAAGTCATCCCCACACTTGCTTGTTGCCATGGTTGTAGATGTTAGTGAACCCAAAATGTATCAAGAATTTTCAAAAATTGGGCATGATGTCTCTACAATGTAGAACATCCCAAAAGTTCACTACTTTAACCAACATTCCTACATCTACAACCATCAATCGTGTTCAATAACAATTTCATACTCATATCCTAGCAACAAGCAAGTGGGCAAGAACATATAACCTAAATCACCTTATTTTTCACAATGCATCTTCATAATATAGTAGATTAAGTGTTCATACCTTGTTTCAAGATGAGAGGATGCTTGTGAAACTAAAAATCCCAAAAACCCCCAAATTATCTCAACCTAGGGTTTCAAACTTCGACCCCAAAACCACGTTTTCTCTGAAATTCCTCCTCACAATCACGAAGCTCGTGAAAATTTAGTCAATTTAGACCAAAACTCCACTTGATTTGGGCAAGTATTGAGGATTTGATGAAGAGAAGAAGGTGGAAGAAGACTATGGAGTTTGTGGGTTCTTTGGAGAAGAAGAGGTGGAAAGGTGAGAAGAGAATGAGTGGTTAGGGTATAATGCACGTGACAGGCTTTTTGTTTTCGTTTTTATTATTATTATTATTTTTTTTTTATATATACACACGGAACTGAACCGACGGAAACCAATTCGCTGCGTACCGTAATTTACGGTCTCACCGTAAATTACGGTGAGACCTGAATGCCAAATATCTACCGTAGTTCAGACTGTTTCTACCGTAAACCCCACCCATTTTTTTCACCACCGTAAATTACGGTATTACCGTAATTTACGGTAAACACTGGACTTCAATTTGTACCGTAAAACAGGAGGTTTTTACCATAAATCCCAAAAAATTGTTAACTCCCACCGTAAATTACGGCTCCACCGTAATTTACGGTGGACACTGGGCATCTCCATTTTTGATAAAACTTGAAATTTATGAACCAAATTTTTTTTAGATTTTTAAATTTTTCGATTTTTTATGTTTTTTTTTTTTTTTCAAAAACTTGGAAAATCACCCTACCCCCTCAAAAATCCCGTGTTGTCCTCAACACGATGTAAGAGCAATTCGCGACCCGAATTTCCCCACACTTGTTTCGAACACGGACTTCGAAAGGCTATGGCAATTGTGCAAAAATACAAAACAAAACAAAATGAAACTACTATTTACACTACCACCAAACCTGGGCCTCTTAAGATTGTTCCTCCTCAACCGGGCATAGGATGTAGCCCGCTTTGTCAAGCTCCAAGTTATTGATGTCATTTCCTTCCAAGTACGGCTTCAAGCGGTGACCGTTCACCGTTTGTTGTTTCAACGTTTGCTCGTCTTGGATGTCCACATCACCAAATTGCCCAACTCTTCGAATAACATACGGACCCATCCACTTGCTTTTAAGCTTGCCCGCAAACATTTTCAACCGAGAGTTGTACAACCAAACCTTCTGACCCACTTCGAACGTTTTCTTGCGTAACTTCGCATCATGTACTTTTTTTAGCTTATCCTTATAAGCCGATGCGCATTCGTACGCCTCATCTCGAATTTCTTCTATCTCGCTCAATTGTAATTTCCGCAACTTACCCGCCTCGTCGTAATCCGCATTAACTGTCTTTATCGCCCAATGCGCCCGATGCGCCAACTCCATAGGCAAATGACAACCCTTACCATACACCATCCGGTACGGTGTTGTGCCAATCGGAGTCTTGTAGGCCGTACGGTACGCCCACAAAGCATCATCCAACTTGCTCGACCAATCCTTTCGGTCCGTTCTTACCGTTTTCATAAGGATCTCCTTGATTTGCCGATTGGACACTTCGACTTGTCCACTCGTTTGCGGATGGTAAGGTGTGGCGACTCGGTGATTCACACTATACCTTTTCAATAATTTTCCAAAGTTAAAGTTTTTGAAATGTGAACCACCGTCGCTTATAATGACCCGCGGAATTCCGAAGCGCGAGAAGATGTTGGATTGAACAAATTTACAAACAACCGAATGGTCGTTTGTTCGCGTTGCAATGGCCTCAATCCACTTCGAGACATAATCTACCGCCACAAGAATATAAAGGAAGCCATTCGAATTCGGAAACGGACCCATGAAATCTATTCCCCATACATCAAATATCTCTACAACCAAGATTGGTTGTAGTGGCATCTCGTCCCTCTTCGATATGCTACCCATCTTTTGGCAATTTACACAATTCCGGGCGAATTCAATTGCATCTTTGAATATAGTGGGCCAATAAAATCCGCACGATAGTACCCGATAACCCGTTTTATGCCCACTAAAGTGACCCCCGCAAGCGGACGAATGGGCATGCGTTAAAATTTCCAACACTTCTGTCTCGGGCACACACCTCCGAATAACTTGATCCGGACCAATCTTGAAGAGATCCGGCTCATCCCAAATATATTGCCTCACTTGGACCATGAATTGTTGACGACGCTTTTTAGTCCAATGGGTCGGAATGGCACCCGTGGCTAAGTAGTTAACATAGTGAGCGTACCACGGGGCAACAAAAGTGGACACAGCTAACAGTTGCTCGTCAGGGAAACTTTCATTGATTTCACTTACATCATCAGTCCCCTCTACCGGAATTCTAGACAAATGATCCGCGACTACATTCTCGCTTCCCTTCTTGTCTCGGATCTCTAGATCAAATTCTTGCAACAATAAAACCCATCGAATCAAACGCGGCTTCGCATCCTTTTTCTCCATTAAATACCGAACCGCACTATGATCGGAATAAACCACTACCTTGCTTCCCCAAATATACGAGCGAAACTTATCCAAAGCGTACACCACCGCTAATAATTCCTTCTCAGTTGTGGTGTAGTTAAGTTGCGCTTCGGATAAAGTTTTGCTTGCATAGTAGATAACCACCGGCTTCTTGTCAACCCGTTGACCCAAAACTGCACCAATAGTGGTATCGCTGGCATCACACATTATCTCGAACGGCTTTGACCAATCAGGTGGTTGCAAAATAGGCGCCTTGACCAAATGTTCCTTCAAAACAGTAAACGCTTGCATACATTCATTAGTAAAGTCAAACGGAACATCTTTTAATAACAAATTGCATAAGGGTTTGGTGATAACACTAAAACCCTTAATGAAACGTCGATAAAATCCCGCGTGTCCCAAGAATGACCGTACACCCTTAACATTTTTAGGAGGTGGCAATGATGAAATTACCCGTATCTTTGCCTTATCCACCTCCATCCCCCTTTCCGAAATCACGTGTCCCAACACAATGCCCTCTTGCACCATGAAGTGGCTTTTCTCCCAACTTAACACCAAATTTTTCTCAACGCACCTTTTTAAAACCTTTTGCAATTCGTTGAGACAAGCATCAAAAGTGGTGCCAAAAATGGAAAAATCATCCATGAACACTTCGAGCGACTCTCCAACCATGTCCGAGAAAATACTCATCATACATCGTTGAAAAGTTGCCGGAGCATTACACAACCCAAACGGCATTCGCCTAAAGGCAAAAGTGCCGTATGGGCATGTGAAGGTGGTCTTGTGTTGGTCATCCGGGTGTATAGCAATTTGATTATAACCCGAATACCCATCTAAGAAGCAATAATATTTTTGACCCGACAATTTTTCAATAATTTGGTCAATAAAAGGTAGCGGGAAATGGTCCTTAGAAGTGGCGGCATTCAGTTTTCTGTAGTCAATACACACCCGCCATCCAGTAACCGGTCGGGTGGCAATTTGTTCACCACTTTCGTCCTTGACTACTTGAATGCCGGCCTTCTTAGGCACAACTTGGGTGGGACTCACCCAAGCACTATCCGAAATCGGATAGATGATTCCCGCATCCAACCATTTAATTACCTCTTTTTTTACTACCTCCCTTAGGTTCGGGTTCAACCGCCTTTGAGCTTCTCGTGTCGGTTTGGCATCTTCGGTTGTGATAATCTTGTGCATGACGATGGATGGACTAATTCCTTTAAGATCGGCAATCGTCCATCCAATAGCACCCTTGTTCGCTTTTAACACCTCCATCAAGGCTTGCTCTTGTGCCACTTCCAAATTAGAGGCAATAATGACCGGCAAAGTGTCATTATCCCCTAAAAATACATACTTCAAGTGGCCCGGCAAATCCTTGAGCTCTAACTTTGGTGGTTCCTCCAACGATGGTTTTGTACCCGAATCGATTTCCACCGGTAGACCCTCGAATTGATGGGTCCATGGTGGTCTACCTTCTTTCATCGCCATCACATCTTGTGCCTCCTCTTCAACCCGTAGTGCATAAGCATGTACCTGTTCAGAAAAGTCACACAGGCAAATATCCAAACCATCCTCCTCATACTCATGCGGGTTGCATCCATCTACTATGTCTGCCATAAAACACTCATCAACACCATTAGCATTAGAATTGTTAGTGAAAACATTCAAACGCATTTTTCGATTTCCGAATGCCATATCAACCGTACCAAATCTACAGTCGATAATAGCATGTGCGGTGCTTAAAAATGGCCGACCCAAAATTATGTTCTGTTGTTGTTTAGGGTCCGCCGATGAGTAGTCCAAAACCAAAAAGTCCACCGGGTAGTAAAACTCATCAATTTTAACAATAACATTTTGAACCATACCCCGGGGCAACTTATGAGACAAATCGGCCAAAACAACCGTCGTCTCCACCCGTGCTAATGGACCAAAGTCATATTGGTCGTATAATCCCCCCGGTAAAATGCTAACTCCGGCTCCAAGATCTAGCAACGCCTTAGCCATTTGAAAATTACCAACTTGTACATTAATCAATGGCGTGCCCGGATCTTGGAGCTTAGGAGGAAGCTCCCCATTCAACACCGCACTCACTTGCCCGGTCAAATCTACCCGCTTAGGCACTTTTTTCTTGTTTTGCCTCTTTTGTGTGCATAATTCTTTTAAAAATTTTGCATAAGCGGGAACTTGTTTTATTGCATCAAGAAGTGGGAGATTTATTTTAACTTGTTTGAACATATCCCACATTTCCTCTTTTTGAGGACCCCTTGACACAATAACATTTTTCTTCCCCGGGTCAAGTAAAGCCGATGGGAATGGAACTTGACTCGGTTCACCCTCTATTTTTTCATTCTTTTCATTTTTACTTTTTTCACTTTCACCCAACCCCGGTTTTTTAATAGTTGTTTCTTTTGGTTTAACCGGTGCAAGTTCATCATCACTTTCCATTCCCGTGATGTCCTCAACCACCCCCTCGACCAATTCGGGTGACAAATTGGCCTTAAACTCTTTACCACTTCTTAACACACTAACATGGTTAATATTAACATTACCTCGTGACGAACCGTGTGAAGGGTTTACCTTTGTGTCGCTTGGAAGTTGACCCTTTCCTTTCTTTAGTTCCGCCACATCGGTTGCTAATTGCCCCATTTGAGTCGTTAGTGACTGGATGCTTTTATCGCGAACCTCATCTTTTTGCATCCGCACTTCATCAAGTTGATTCCGCTTTTGCATTTCCAATTGCATGCTTTTAAGCATCTCCATCACCTCATTTCCACCCGAAGATCCCCTTTGATCTTGACCCGTTTGGTATTGTTTTTGATACCCTTGGTTATTTCCGCCCCGGTACCCACCTTGGTTATTATAGGATGGCCGTGAACCAAAATTACCTTGGCTACCTTGAAAATTTGGGTTCGCTTGATTTGACGGGTTCCCATATCTAAAGTTCGGGTGATTCCTCAATCCGGGGTGGTAAGTATTAGAATTCATGTTGTTGTAGTTCCTACCACCTCCTCCTTGGCCTTGACCTTGGATCACATGAACTTCCTCATATTGCCCTTCCAACATCCCTTGGCAATTTTCAGCCGCGTGACCTATTTCATTACACAAAGCACACACATCATAAATTTGATTAGTAGTTTGAACATTACCTTCATCTATGGCATGCACTTGTGGTCGGTTAGTTGTTGGTCGAGCTCTCCTTGAAGCTTGGGCTTTCCTTTTTGATGTAGTTGCCATACTCTCCAAAAACTCCCAATCTTCATTCTCATAATTCGTTCCAAATGTCCCTCCGGTGATAGACATTAAATCCCGTGCATCTTCGGCGCTTAACCCCTCATGAAAAGCGTTCATTAACTCCCATAACTCAATCCCATGATGAGGACAGTTTTTAATCATCATGTTAAAACGCTCGAACGCCTCATGGAACATCTCACCGTGTTGTTGTTGAAAGCTTCTCAACCCCTTCCGCGCATCATTAGTCTTTTGGGCGGTGTAGAATTCATCCAAAAAGGTTTGTTGCATCTCCCCCCATGTATAAATTGATGCTGAAGGTAATGTATAGAACCATTTCTTAGCTTTCTCTTCCAACGAAAACTGAAATAAGACTAACTTGACTTCATCGGCCGAAAAACCTTGACTCCCAAAAGTGTTGCAAATTGAGTCATAGGCCTCTAGATGAAAGTACGGCTCCTCCGTTGCTAACCCTTTATACTTCGGTAAACTTTGCAACGAGTTTGTTCTTACTTCAAAAGTTCTCCCTTGGTTGTTGTGAGGGATAACCACCGGTGAGGGGTTTTGAGTAATGATTGGCCTGAAATGTGCCTCTATTCCCCTTGCTTGTTCTCTAAGATGTCTTCGTGGCACACCATACCTACCTCTCGGAATAATCGGCCCATTCGGTCTTGGTACTTGCCCTTGTGGTGCGATCGGTTGTTGAAACTGTTGTGGTCGCATCGGTGGGCGCTGAGGCGGTCTTTGAAATGGTTGTTGGTGTACATGTTGTGGCCGGACCTGTTGCAATGGAATCGGTTGTGGCATTGGTGGCCCTTGTGGTCTTGGCCGAATGTGTTGTGGTATAAGTTGTTGATGTTGAATTCCACCAACACTCGCCATCCCTTGAGATTGACTCTGAACATACCCAAAATCCCCTTGATCACCATAATCTCCATAACCATACCCATCATCTTCATACCCCTCAAAGTCTTCAAATCCTTCATCATACCCATCTCCTTGAATTCCCGATGATTGCCCAAATGGAATAGTCGAGTATTGGAAACCCGATTGATTTGGTGGTCGATACGGTGTAGCATGGACAATAGACGAAATTGGTGCCATAGTATGGCCCGAATATGATGGACCCGCACCCGGGAAAAAATGGGATAATGGTGGTATAGTAGTGGAAGGGTTAAAGGTGACGGTTGGTTCTTCTTGGGTAGTAATGGGTTGTGTGGTGTTGGTTGGTGTAACCTGTTGAGGTATGGTGGGTTCGGTAGTATTTGGTGGAATGGTAGTGTTAGGTGAAGGTTGAGTGGATGTTGGTATGAATGATGAGGTAAATTCACCCGTAGTGGGTGGTGGTGGTGGTGGATCCATGTATCGAATTGGTGTAACTGGTGTTGTTGGTGAACTATTGATTGTATTTTCCCTTAGCAAAATTCTGTTTGCTCGCAAAGTTCGCTCAATTTCCGGATCAAACGCCAATGGTGATAGCTTGTGAGAGCTCCTAGTACGCATGCACCTCAAGTACCTGCACACTAAACACAACCAGCGTAAACCCGAAAATAACAAACAAAACTATGAAATTAACACACGTTGCGCACTACTCCCCGGCAACGGCGCCAAAATTTGACGTGATGTCGTGGGTCACGCAAATTTAATCCCTAAACAACTGTAGTTAGCGGTAGTAGGGTATCGAACTCAGGGAGTATGTGGAAAATGTGTTGATTGTGTAGCTTTGTATTTATACTAAAATTAAACTAAATTGCTGAAAATTAAAATTCAAGATTGTGGAATGTTGTTTTGGAAAACTAAATTAAAAACTAATTCAAATCAAAGTAGGTTGTAAACAATTAGGAGAGAACAATGATCACCCTAGGTTTCAGTTTCTTTAAACAATTGTGTGCAATTTCACTAGAAAGAGTTACATAGACATAACTCGTGTATGTGTGATTGAAGTGATAAAAGGGAACAAAGTACTCGGATTAGATAATGCGAGGTTGTTTCCCGATGACCTATTAACCAATAACCAACCCCAACCCTTCCCGTGATATCTCGGTTGCCAACGGCACCAAGAACGTACGATCAAGACTAGAAATTATGATATAGATTAACGCACTACAAACAATCAAACATACACCATGACATTCAAGCAACGCAAAATATCATTCTAGAAATGCAGAAATTAACACACAAAAGTCTTAGAAACATTCACCTAGGATGATCACCGAAGAGTTTAGCCGGACATGGCTCGGTGAATCATCATCAACATCAATCTAATGTTCATAAAGATTAAAAACACAAACCGAATGTTTAGAAATGTTCACAAACCAAACAAGTACTCCAAATTCGCTCCCAAAGTCTCCAAGAACCGTCAATGATGAGATAATACCAAAAGACACACCAAAAAACGAGTATATGGCAGCAGTTACATTTTTCACGTTCAGGCACCACCGTAAATTACGGCTCCACCGTAATTTACGGTGGTCATCAAAGTGTTACGGTGGTTTGAGCCTGGTTTACGGTGCAACAGAATTGAGAAAATGGGTCACCGTAAATTACGGTGATACCGTAATTTACGGTACCAAGCAGCCTTCACTTCTTTGTTTTGTCTTGTGTTCTTCTCTCGACCCGTTTTCACCAAAGCATCCATAAGCTGCCTTTTTATCCATCGCTTATCTCCTAATTTGTACCTGAAACATAAGCATCGTAGTTATCTAATTCAAGATAATTACACGGCTAAATGGAGGATTATTTCATGTTTTATCACACTTAAGGGTTGTCCAAAGGACCACCCGTCACTGGGTACTCCGTACGCAGCACCCATTGACCCGAAAGGTAGCCCGCGGCAGTCCAACCTGCGCGCACGGAGCCCCTGACCCACCATGCCACCAGTTCCGGGGAAAACCCGACCCTACACCCGCCCAAGGGCACGCCAACGGAGAGCCGGTAAAACCCGGCTGGATCAGAAATCGAACTCGAGACCATTCGACTAGGAGTCTATCCTTCATTTTCATAACCACTGGGCTATAAGCCCAGGGTAGAATATCTTTTAGTTGAATTAAAAGATTATAACAATCTAAAATAAACATATTTAGTTTAAATAAAAAATATTTTAAGAAATTGAACTTTTGAAATTTAAATAAAAAATAAAGAATTAAAACACCACAAAAAACTCTATAATAATTATTTATTTATGTTAGTTAGTGTTCATCAAGACTTTCCTTTAATAAATAAAAAATATTTTAAGAAATTGAACGTTTGAAATTTAAATAAAAAATAAAGAATTAAAACACCACAAAAAAACTCTATAATAATTATTTATTTATGTTAGTTAGTGTTCATCAAGACTTTCCTTTAATATGTATAATAATTTTGCTTTTGTCATAAATTGGTGGACGAAAATTCCTACTTATTTTTGTATATGTCAGTTGGGTGTATATAAATTAAAAGATTGCGGAATTGCCTGTAATAATCTAAATTAGACGTTATTGGCCATTGTCAGTTCCATCTTTAAATATTCCTCATGACAGTCCCACCTTTCACTTGTTTTTCCTCCACCGGTCCTCAGTTAAAAAATCTTAACAAAGTTAAGTTTTTTTCTTAATTACAAGCTGACGTTTTAGGGCTCTTGATCAAAATGTGGATACGAGTCGAATAATGTAAAACTTACATTGAAATTATGCTCCAAGCGATGAAAACGGTGCTTCATATCGGGTGTTTAAACTTCCAATTAACAAAAATCAAGTCGTTTGGAGCAACATTTCGAGGTAACTTTAAGATCAATAGACTCGTATCCTCGTTCTGATCAAAATCCCTAACACGTAAGTTTATAATTCGGAAAAAAACTTAACTCCATTAAGTTTTTTTTTAACTAAGGACCGGTAGAGGAAAAATAAGTGAAATGTGTGATTGGCATGGGGATTATTCAAAAATGGGATTGACAATGGCCAATGACGTGTAGTTGAAATTATTACATGCCAATTCTCCTAAAAGATAATAATGTGTTATATTTTTAATTTAAGTTAAGCTTTAACGTAAACGAAAAAGATATTCAAAATAAGTTCATTAGTTTAAGTTATATCAGTTTTGTTTATATAAATTGAAAAGGGCTTAAATGTGTCATATTTTCTAACTAGTTTAGAATCTCATTTATTACACGTGTAAAATGAAACATAGACAAGATATGACGTTAACAAATGAATTTTACATGATAATGATATATTTTTAAAATATTTTCTTTCAAATTTGTATTAAATTTTGTATGTAATTACTACGTGTTAATTCAATTGAGATGTATATATCCGGTTAAATATCCTTTTAATACTGTGAAATTAGCTGAAATTACAATTATAGATATAAAAAGAGTAAACTGCAATTTTACCCTCGGGATTAGAGACAATTGGCACTGTGAGCCCGTCCTAGGGAAATTTCGCACTTTGACCCCCCAACTAATGAGAAACCATGCAATATTACCCCATGATGTCAAAGAACTTAACAATTCTGTTAAATGGTATGTTAAATGACTATATTACCCTTTCTTATTACCCCCTATGCTTTGTTCTACTCTGCAATATTACCCCCGGTGTTAAATGACTATATTACCCTTTCTTATTACCCCCTATGGTTTGTTGTACTCTGCAATATTACCCCTCGGCGTAAAATATTTCTTGCAAACCTTACCCCTTGCAATATTATCATCTTCGTCGTAAGAAAGGAGAAGGCAAACCTTACCCCTTGCAATATTTCTTGCAAACCTTACCCCTTGCAATATCATGGGTTTGAGGTAGTTGCCTAGTTGGAAAAATGTCAACTTGAGTTTGGCCTTCTTTGCATTTTAAACAAAAACATTATTTGTTTATAAAAGAGCCAAAATATGTGAATTATTCATCAATATCTACTCACCAGAGATAAAATATTACACGATCAACTCATCATAATAATCTGGTCACAGACTCACAGTTGTCTGTTCTAATTAAAAGAAATAAAGAATGACCTAGTGTGAATATTAGATTTCTCACTAAATATTAAATCTATTGGCAGTTGATTCTTACAGCCTCAACTCTCAAAATGTGGATATTAGATTTCTCACTAAATATTAAAATTTGCATCAAATTGTCAAAGATCATCAAAACTTTTGAACTAAATCATTCACTACTAAACAGGGCACAACGATTTCAAGAGTCAAATGTATACGCTAAAGAATCCAACATTAAAACAAAAAAAAGTCTAAAATTGGGATTAGATTTTTTTCTTTAGAACAGACAACCGAAACACTTTATTATAAACCAAAAATACATACTACCCCTCTACCAGCAAGAAGCTAAAAACCACCGGTTAGGGTGTGCGAAGTCGGTTAACCGCATGTTCGATTAATGACCTTTTCGTCACCCGTCGGTTAACCGCAGGTCCGGTTAATGACCTTTTCGTCACCCACCAAAACGTTGTCTCTTTTATGTCCTCCACTACTTTTATGTCCTCCACTACCTTGAATACCGATTTAGCCGTTGAAAAAATAAAGAATAGAAGTTTTTAAGGAAAAAATAAGAAATTTATTAAAAAAAATTTGAATGTAAAATTTTATTGATTATACAGTGTCCAGTCAATACTAATATATTATTATCCGTAATGCAAATATATTATTCAAAACTGATAGTTTAGTGAGAAATTATAATATGTCCATAACTAAATTAATATTGAGTACGTAAAATAGTATTCTTTTAATATCATTATCTAACAGAAGTACTAGGTGACGAGAAAACACAAGTTGTGAATGACTATAATCATATCATGTGTTTCCTGTTGTTTTATTTATTAGGTAGTGTACTGTACATAGATATATAGATTTGAATTAAGCTTTAACATATAAGGCCCCCAACCCAAATGGATTCACTGGGCTATAAGCCCAGGGTAGAGTATCTTTTAGTTGAATTAAAAGATTATAACAATCTAAAATAAACATATTTAGTTTAAATAAAAAATATTTTAAGAAATTGAACTTTTGAAATTTAAATAAAAAATAAAGAATTAAAACACCACAAAAAACTCTATAATAATTATTTATTTATGTTAGTTAGTGTTCATCAAGACTTTCCTTTAATAAATAAAAAATATTTTAAGAAATTGAACGTTTGAAATTTAAATAAAAAATAAAGAATTAAAACACCACAAAAAAACTCTATAATAATTATTTATTTATGTTAGTTAGTGTTCATCAAGACTTTTCTTTAATATGTATAATAATTTTGCTTTTGTCATAAATTGGTGGACGAAAATTCCTACTTATTTTTGTATATGTCAGTTGGGTGTATATAAATTAAAAGATTGCGGAATTGCCTGTAATAATCTAAATTTGACGTTATTGGCCATTGTCAGTTCCATCTTTAAATATTCCTCATGACAGTCCCACCTTTCACTTGTTTTTCCTCCACCGGTCCTCAGTTAAAAAATCTTAACAGAGTTAAGTTTTTTTCTTAATTACAAGCTGACGTTTTAGGGCTCTTGATCAAAATGTGGATACGAGTCGAATAATGTAAAACTTACATTGAAATTATGCTCCAAGCGATGAAAACGGTGCTTCATATTGGGGGTTTAAACTTCCAATTAACAAAAATCAAGTCGTTTGTAGCAACATTTCGAGGTAACTTTAAGATCAATAGACTCGTATCCTCGTTCTGATCAAAAGCCCTAACACGTAAGTTTATAATTCGGAAAAAAACTTAACTCCATTAAGTTTTTTTTTTAACTAAGGACCGGTAGAGGAAAAATAAGTGAAATGTGTGATTGGCATGGGGATTATTCAAAAATGGGATTGACAATGGCCAATGACGTGTAGTTGAAATTATTACAGGCCAATTCCCCTAAAAGATAATAATGTGTTATATTTTTAATTTAAGTTAAGCTTTAACGTAAACGAAAAAGATATTCAAAATAAGTTCATTAGTTTAAGTTATATCAGTTTTGTTTATATAAATTGAAAAGGGCTTAAATGTGTCATATTTTCTAACTAGTTTAGAATCTCATTTATTACACGTGTAAAATGAAACATAGACAAGATATGACGTTAACAAATGAATTTTACATGATAATGATATATTTTTAAAATATTTTCTTTCAAATTTGTATTAAATTTTGTATGTAATTACTACGTGTTAATTCAATTGAGATGTATATATCCGGTTAAATATCCTTTTAATACTGTGAAATTAGCTGAAATTACAATTATAGATATAAAAAGAGTAAACTGCAATTTTACCCTCGGGATTAGAGACAATTGGCACTGTGAGCCCGTCCTAGGGAAATTTCGCACTTTGACCCCCCAACTAATGAGAAACCATGCAATATTACCCCATGATGTCAAAGAACTTAACAATTCTGTTAAATGGTATGTTAAATGACTATATTACCCTTTCTTATTACCCCCTATGCTTTGTTCTACTCTGCAATATTACCCCCGGTGTTAAATGACTATATTACCCTTTCTTATTACCCCCTATGGTTTGTTGTACTCTGCAATATTACCCCTCGGCGTAAAATATTTCTTGCAAACCTTACCCCTTGCAATATTATCATCTTCGTCGTAAGAAAGGAGAAGGCGACCTCGTTTCCGACTAACTGTCTGACTAGGTAATGGGATTGCTTAATGCTTTTATATTGTTCTTTTTGTTGCAGAATTGCTCGTGAAGCTAACCTAGTATCCGTCCAGCTGTCTGCGCTGGAAAATATGCATTATAGTCACATGATCAAATTTGATAATCATGAAGAGGCTAGGTAATGGGACACTTAACTTTCAAATCTTCAATTATTTAATCTTATAAGCGAAATATAATATCAGAGGTGCAGGTTATTAGTGTTCCTAGTTTTTTCTGTTAACAACATGAATTTTTTTGGGGCATCTATAATCTTAGCACCAAACACTAATATTCATCTATAATTTTAACAACAGTAAGTTGACAAAGTACATCAGATTGATTAATTACATTTTTTGTGGGAAATTATTCATTGCACTAAAACATAAAATATTCCACATTAACCCTTTTGGTTAATTAAATTTTTATACTATTATAATATTTTTATTAAATCAGATCATTGCTAAACTAGTTTAATACCTGTTCAGCGGACGGGTTACGCTAACAACGTAACAAACAAATATAATCTATATTGAGGGTGTTTGGGATTGCTTCTCCTTTTCTTCTTTTTGATCTCCCTTTTTCCTTTTTGAAAAAGTCATAGCCATCTAACTTTTCTTTTTCTTCTTTTCAAACTACAAAAACTCCTTCTCAACACATTATCCAAACACTACAAAAATGACTTATTAACTTTTAGTTCATTGTTTGTGATTTCCACTATTGTTCAGATAAAATCGTAGGCCACCACAAGACAAGACGTTACACACGACTTAGCCACGTAAAGCTATCCATGCGTAACAAACAAATATAGGCGTTACCAGATCGCACCCAGTGGCGGAGCTTGACTAAAAGTTCCGAGGGGGCAGAAAGTCATGGGACCCAATTTATATATTGTATAAATATTTAGACAAAATAATTGGGGGGACAATTCTATATAATTTTAAAATTTTTGGACGAAAAATAGAAAATTTTACACTTCTAAACGAAACATTCGGGGGGGGGGGGGGGGTTGCACCCCCCGCTTTACACTACACTAAGCTCCGCCATTGATCCCACCAACATGATTGAACGTCTGTTACGTTGTATCTCTAATGGGTCCACCGTATTAAAATGAAATAATTAACACAAAAGAAATCATGTCAAACTATACATTAGAATGCATGAAAATTAAAATTGTTGGTATGTTGGCCCATCCATTTTGCCAAGCCTAGTGCTCATACACCAATATCATGGGTTTGAGGTAGTTGCCTAGTTGGGAAAATGTCAACTTGAGTTTGGCCTTCTTTACATTTTAAGCAAAAACATTATTTGTTTATAAAAGAGCCAAAATATGTGAATTATTCATCAATATCTACTCACCAGGGATAAAATATTACACGATCAACTCATCATAATAATCTGGTCACAGACTCACAGTTGTCTGTTCTAATTAAAAGAAATAAAGAATGACCTAGTGTGAATATTAGATTTCTCACTAAATATTAAATCTATTGGCAGTTGATTCTTACAGCCTCAACTCTCAAAATGTGGATATTAGATTTCTCACTAAATATTAAAATTTGCATCAAATTGTCAAAGATCATCAAAACTTTTGAACTAAATCATTCACTACTAAACAGGGCACAACGATTTCAAGAGTCAAATGTATACGCTAAAGAATCCAACATTAAAACAAAAAAAAGTCTAAAATTGGGATTAGATTTTTTTCTTTAGAACAGACAACCGAAACACTTTATTATAAACCAAAAATACATACTACCCCTCTACCAGCAAGAAGCTAAAAACCACCGGTTAGGGTGTGCGAAGTCGGTTAACCGCATGTTCGATTAATGACCTTTTCGTCACCCGTCGGTTAACCGCAGGTCCGGTTAATGACCTTTTCGTCACCCACCAAAACGTTGTCTCTTTTATGTCCTCCACTACCTTGAATACCGATGTTGTGTTGATGACCTTTTCGTTTAGATGAATCCATAACCTCCATACGGTCCTGAGGAAATAGCATGCGCCACTTTTTTCTTCATTTTTGAACCATCTATACTCCACGCCACCTCCAAAATCTGCCGTATGGAATCAAGTGTGCTGGGATCCGGATTTAATCCAAAAAAAAAATCTTCCACAACACCATTCTTGCGAGGAGACATGAGGCCAAGATGTGTAGGGCGGATTCAACACAATACTTGCACATTTACAAGACCCATCGCCAATCTGAATACCCCTTTCTCTCAACACATCACTCGTAGGGATCCTGTTACTCAACGCTCTCCATAGGAAACAGTTTATTTTCGGGTTTGTTATGAAATTCCATCTAAATAAAGCTTCATTATTATTCCCTGTTGCGACCTGTTGAATGTCTAAGCGCACCTATTTTACTAATAATTTAAACACATCAATCATTGGATTGCCAGAACCATTGGTTCTCCCCTAATTGCAATTGTTATTACTCCAAAACTCTCAACAACTGTTGTGTTTCTGTTTTCTCAAAAGTAGAGGAGGGGAATCTTCTCCACTCCAAATCCCACAAGACATTGGTTCCTGTAATTTCGTAAGATAAACCAACAACTTGTAGCTACAATTTAGCTTAACAATTTAGCAACTTGTAGTGTTATAATGACAAACGTTTTTATTTACATTTATATGTATAATATGATCTCAATAAGTAAGTTCACACTAACATGTTAATATGCCTAAAAATGAAAATCAAGGTTGGAGACAAATTCAATAACTAAAATTGCACTAAGTTTTTAAGTTAATCGTTGACTACTAAAACATAAAAACACAAATAATCAACTGAAATGAAACACCAAGTAACCATGTACGATAAACAAAAGCGAAAATGCGTGGAATGTTTCATGAAATACGCATGCTCTTTAATGAATACGAATTTTCATATTTAAGATTTTGTTTCCTATTATAAGAGATTCACCTTCAATTGTCGATAACAGCAAACAACATTAGTTAGATCTAATAGAGAATTCTATTTCAAAGCCAAGTGATTTTGACAAACAAAGCATTTAATAATGAAACAAAGGTGCAAAACACTCACCCGAATTCAGAACTCGCCATACCATACACCGGAGTGGCATATGGTACATCGCCTTGCAAATGGATGAATGGACCTAAATGCCAGCAGTTGCTAGGGTAAGATAGTTGGGCAATGGCGTAAACCCATCGCCTTTACTTTCGACCCGTTCTATTTTAAGTGATCTTGCGTTCTTAAGGCTTGTCCAGCCTCGTTACCAGCTTCTTGATGAGATAACTAACACAAAAATATCATAATCAATATCCACTTGATCCAGCACCAAAAGATTCATTATAATAGAAGGATTTATTAAACTTAATTATATTTATGATATGTAACTGTATTTATACTTATATAACTTAGTACTCGGGATATTTTCGATAAGATAAGGTTGGTGATAAGCGGGTAATTCGAAAACTGTCTAATGATAGTTTCTCCCGCCAAAAACTCAACCGCCATGTTCATTCATATAAATAAGATTGGTCCGACAACTTTTTCCGGTACCAAGACATTCAAAACTTTTATGTTCTTGTCTGTCCATTCGCTCAATCTTTTTGTCTCACTCATGTCTGTTAACAATTCCAAGTTCACTATCAAACATTCTGAAACTCACCATAATGATGATGATGATCATCGGCTTCCGCCAACATGTGGTATCAGAGCCACTTCATCAACATTACCATGTCAACACTGTTATAAAGAACAAAACGATAGGGAGAAAAGAAATCAACGGGCAAGATTATGTTATTATTGTCACCGGCCAGGACATCATATTTACGAGTGTAAATCGAAAGAAAATGATAAAGCAACACAACTAATAAATCAAGCAGTGAATGCCGGAATCCAGACTCAAAGGATGCCTGCAGAGGATCGGAACGAGATGATAGTGACTGGCACCGAAGGTGGCTTGTGGGGAGACATATGGTATGTTAGTAATTCTTTTTCACATCATTATGGTGGTAACTTAAATGTTTTCAAATGAATAAGACATTTAGTGGGTGTTGAGACGAATTCTGGGGAGAATGATTTTTTCTTTATGCGGGGCATAGGGGCTGTCGAAATTAAATCCAATAATGAAAGATTAAGGATACAAAGCGTCTTTTATACGCCGGAATTAGACAGAAATGTTCTAAGCATAAACCAATTGACCTTGCAAGGATTCGCGGTTAACAAAGCCGGAGATACTTGCAAGATCTTTCCCATGTTCTCCCCTCCGGTAGTAAATTCAGTGAACGATATTACTGGGTTGTCTAAGGAAGATGAATTGGGATTAAAAGAAAAACAAAAGGTGATGAGTCTGAATGATGTAAGCGAAAAATATAAAGAAGAGTATCTGGATTCATATTTTGAGGATTTACATGTTTCCTCTTGTGAAACGGATTGGAGTGTTATGATCATAAGGGCTATGGAATTCAAGGATTTGAGTGATTGCAAGGCTTTATTAGATATGATGAAAGACGGGAAGTTTGTGTTTCAATATAAACACGAATTAGAAAGAAAGTTCGAGGAGATGTTACAATGGTTTATCACTGTTAAGTTGGGTATAACCACAAGGCCAATTCCACCGCTGATGATTTATAACCGGAAAATAGACTTACTGAGTCTTTACATGATTGTGGATAGAGATGGGGGTTAACGGAGTGTAACTGATGATGATCTTTGGCCGATAATCGCCAAAGATATGGGATACGAGTACAAGGATGGTGAGTACATGATGATAGTATATGCCATGTACCTGGATTTTTTAATTTATTACTACAGATTCAAAGACATTCAAGAGAAAGCTCATGACTTAGAAAGAATGACGGAGAAGGAAGCAGCGCCGGAAAACTGCCATGGACGAAGTGCAAGTGCAGAAGCAGTGAAGGACGTGACTGCTATGGATCACTATGCACTATATGCGGGCAACGATTGGGAAGGGGCTTGGAACATGCACAAGAGACGAAGGAAGTTCGATTTCAAGGAAGCAAGGAAAGCTGTCGATGAAACCAATGAAAGTGTGCTCAAGTTTGCTGCCAAACGTAATTAAGTTTAGGGGGAAGTAATAGAAGGATTTATTAAACTTAATTATATTTATGATATGTAACTGTATTTATACTTATATAACTTAGTACTCGGTGATAAGCGGGTAATTCGAAAACTGTCTAATGACAGTTTCTCCCGCCAACAACTCAACCGCCATGTTCATTCATATAAATAAGATTGGTCCGGCAACTTTTTCCGGTACCAAGACATTCAAAACTTTTCTGTTCTTGTCTGTCCATTCGCTCAATCTTTTTGTCTCAATCATGTCTGTTAACAATTCAAATTTCACTATCAAACATTCTGAAACTCACCATAATGATGATGATGATCATCGGCTTCCGCCAACACATTATTCATCAAGAAAAGATATTAATATTGAATAATTACTTTGCAGCTTCATGATTTTTTTTGGCAAACATAATAACCATAGTTCTGTAGGCATATATCATTTTGTATACATAAAGCAAACGAAATGACATCAATCCCCTTGATTAGGTAATTTGTGTTTCTGCAAAAAAAAAAAAGAAAAAAAAAGAAAAAGAATCAGATACAAATAGGTTCCCTTGCAAGTTCAGACAATTTAAATATTCACAAAGGCATGTGTATATATGGTAAAACTTACTCACAGATTTAAATCAAAAACTTATACCATATTTTTTATTAAATAAAAGTAATGATACATTGATACGTGACACCAATATACTATAATATTGGTATTTAGCAGCCCATTTTGGATCTGCAATACCTTCCAAAACAACATCATTATGTATGTAAGAAAAAAATGAAATAAAACTATTATCCACAGCAAAAATTATCAAGCCAGTTTTGTCTTATTTGTACACTAAAACCGTAGCTAATGTAGAGCAAAATAGATCAGTTCCCGACCCCTTTTACCTGAAAATTTGAAGAATTTTCATTTCTTTCCTCCATGACTCTTCTAGAATATTCATTGTCAAAAAGAAAAAGGTCAGTTACAAAACTGCATAAAATGCTATAAAATTAGATGATTATAGACTTACATATATACATATGTTATAAACAATAGCCTCAATCCATCCCAAAAGAACCTGATAGTCAGCCTTGATATATCCATGCCTTTTGCATTATTGACTTGTTGTATACCCCTAACATCATCAATACATCCAACTAAGCAATCTACATGAAATAAAAAAGATCACACAACTCTAGAAAAAACAATTAAAAATTAAAAATTAAAAGTTAGAGAGATGCACATTAAGTAATTACTCACGCTAAAAAACCGCACATTAAGTAATTACTCACATTAAAAAACCTAATGTAAGTCTTCGATGACATTCCACTCAACCTTATTGAGTCTGCGGATCAAATAACACTTGCATTAGACAATTATTAGTATTATATACTCACTTTAGTCATGATTAAAGAGTGTTAATTATCAATTGAAAAACCAATAATATTCCATTCATGATTCCAATAACATGGATTAATTTTCAAAAATATAATTAACAACGAAAATTGATCAAGAATCTAAACTTGCACACACATATTAGCAACAATCTCTAGATTGATGATCGATTTACTATTATCTCTTTATAGTAGGAAGCATTGAGAGGAAATTAGGACAAACACATAACAATCAGTGGAGTGAAGTCGATGGAAAATGAAGAAACGAACCAACAGGAGCGAAAAAGGTAAATCTTACAATTTCGGCACTGGATGAATGTAACTGAAGATAAAAAATGCGATGGAGCTTAGAGGCATTACAGCCGCCTTGTGTCGATTCGGAAAGTCCTAGAAGCACAAGAACACGATTAGAACTATTACAAGCATAATGTATGTTATACAACAGACCAAAATTCTATATGCATCCTATCAATTTCAACAATGACCAACAAATTCAAAACATGGCCAGATCAATCAATTGTAACTTAAGGAATTCAGTGGCCTTACCTTAAACAGTGGCCTTACCTTAAACAGTTATCAATAGTATGAGGAATTCATCAAAACAAACAAACACCTAACAAATTTGCTCTAATTAGGGCTTTGAAAAACAGAACATATTACCGAGAGTGAGAGTGTGAAAGATTGATGGTGCTCCAAGCTATGCCAGGGGAACTACTGAAAACGATGAGAACGACAAGCCAAGCAAATGAATTACCAAATTGTGGTCGAATGGTAGTGCCCACTTCTCACAATCATCAACTGTGGTAGTGGCGTTGGACACCAGTGGCAAACGATCCTAAATTTTTCCAATTTGGGCAATGAACAACAGGTGGTATTGAGATGCTTGGATGAGAAAGAGAAGGATTGGTCAAATGGGAGAAGAAAGAGCCGGAGGAAGCATCAATTCAGCAGGTGGAAGGGGGTTTATAAAGATGAATTTAGGCGCGTAGGTTGAGGAGTAATGTAAACCACAAATTCAACTAAAAACTGTTTCTCATGGGCAAGAGTTATGGAGATCATGGGCAGCAAAAAAATGGAGCTATCAAAACTGTCGAGAACTTCCCTCAACTTTAATCTCATCCAAATCCAACATATGCTTCATAATCTTTAGATAAGCTACCACCATGTAGTTCAAAAAAAAAAAAATAATAATAATAATAATAATCTACCAGCATATACAGGAAGAACAAAATCAATATGCATTGTTGTCTCACCAGCTAATATTTGATATTTGGTCATTTTACCCCCTGAGGAAAAGGAAAAAATAACAGGAATTTATTAGGCAAATATCAAGTTGATTTCATTTTTGGACCAAAATGGCAATAAAAGTGAAACCACAGAGACCCAGATTTAAAAGGTTTGAGTTTTGGACTAAAGTTGCAAAAGTGACTAAACCTCAGGGACCAAAATGGCAGTTTACTCTTATAAAAATTAAATATCTAGAGAAAGCTATAGTCTGATATCATAAATATGATTTAGTTTAGTTTCATAAATGAACTTAAATAATTTTATTAAAGTTAAAGGATTTAAATACGTTCGTTTCTGTTTTATAAATAGGATAGTTTCTTTTAGTTTGATCACTATATAAATGAAGTTATTATATTTTGAAGAGAATTAGTTGTTAGTTGTTACATTAGTTCACCTTAAGCCTATTCCAAAACGATTCGGTTTGCTCTAAATTTGCGTAAATATAGCCTGTTCTAGTAGTTGAGGTGAACTTGATGCTGATTGAGATGAATGAGTCTCTTGTAGGAGGTGTAGTCAAAAATAGAGAAACTAAAGCAGTTAAACAACAATGAGGTGGAACCATTACAAGACAGTTAGTTGGAAACGAGGTCGCCTTGTCCTTTCTGACGACGAAGATGATAATATTGCAGGGGGTAAGGTTTGCAAGAAATATTTAACACCCGGGGGTAATATTGCAGAGTACAACAAACCATAGGGGATAATAAGAAAGGGTAATATAGTCATTTAACACCGAGGGGTAATATTGCAGAGTAGAACAAAACATAGAGGGTAATAAGAAAGGGTAATATAGTCATTTAACATACCATTTAACAGAAATATTAAGTATTTGATGGCAGGGGGTAATATGGTTTCTCATTAGTTGGGGGGTCAAAGTACGAAATTTCCCCGGGAGGGGCTCACAGTGCCAATTGGCTCTAACCCCAGGGGGAAAATTGCAGTTTACTCATATATAAATATAGGGTAGATCGAGTTAGCCGACAAAGGAAATTTTTCCTAAAAAGTGTGAGAAATTTGTGTAGGCATTTTGTTTTAAGTTTTAGGCATGATGTTTTAAATCCTTATAGCATTGTATAATATAGAAAAACACCAAACATACGTAACAATTTAAAACACAATCATATATATTATAGGCATCAAATTTAAAACACAATAATTAACTTTCTTTCCATAGTGTTTTAGATTTCATGATACATTTCATTATGTTTTAAATTGTTGTGTTTGGTATTTTTTTATATGATATGATACCAAAAGAATCTAAACTACATGTCTAAAATTAAAAAAAAAAAAAAACATAATGCTAACATAGACTTTTAACATTTTTGGGAAAATGCCCTTTTCTAGACAAACCTTTACCTATAAATACATATAAAAAAATTAATTTAAAACTTCAACTTTTTTAACACCACCTTTTTTTTCTTATTTGACATATTAATTTTCCTTTTTACCATTTAAACCACCTAACTACATTAAATATTTAAATAATTTTAGAAATCACTCATAAAAAACAATTACTATCTTTAATCAAATTTTAATATTTTAACAAACATAATTTTGAACATGGTGATAATTGGAGACTTGAATAGAAGTTCTTAAGACCATTGAGGCTTTGGCCTAGTGGTAGAGGGAAAACCGTCCTGATGATAGATAGGAAGAGTTTAATACCCATGGGTGTGAGATTTAGCCGTTAAAAAAATAAAGAATAGAAGTTTTTAAGGAAAAAATAAGAAATTTATTAAAAAAATTTTATTAGAATGTAAAATTTTATTGATTATACAGTGTCCAGTCAATACTAATATATTATTATCCGTAATGCAAATATATTATTCAAAACTGATAGTTTAGTGAGAAATTATAATATGTCCATAACTAAATTTATATTGAGTACGTAAAATAGATATTCTTTTAATATCATTATCTAACAGAAGTACTAGGTGACGAGAAAACACAAGTTGTGAACGACTATAATCATATCATGTGTTTCCTGTTGTTTTATTTATTAGGTAGTGTACATAGATATATAGATTTGAATTAAGCTTTAACATATAAGGCCCCCAACCCAAATGGATTCAACTTCTCCTTTATCAAATGTTTTTGGAACCAGTTTAAAGATGATTTTCTAAGTATTCTTTCTCAGTTTCAAACTCAGTGAGTCGTAAATAGAGGTTCGGGATCTTCATTTATCACTTTGACTCCAAAGCACCCGAATCTCACCTCTCTTAATAACTTATGACCCATCAGCCTTATTTATTGTATCACTAAAGTAATCTCTAAAGTTCCTTAAGTACGTAAAGGGCACTATCAATTATAGTGTTATGGTCATTGAGACCAAGATAACAAAATATTACGGGTTCTTCTACAATGATTTAGGGGATGATTCAACAAATTATTGAAGCACTACTAGCATGGTGTTTATCTAGGAAAGAATATCATAAAATGGCATTTTTTTTAAAACAAAGGACATTGGTATTGTGATCATGTGAAGCATTGCTTGCAGTAGCTTGTCAAACAGTCCGTTTAGGGAATTTGTTATTCGAAATAACCAAGTACAATGGAGGACCAATGAAAGAAACACACACAACAACAAGACGTTTTGCATTGTCCAAGAATGTGGACAGAACGAGTGAATTAAAGTAGAGTTTGTAGTTTGAAATAGCAAAAAAACAAAGATTCTTACCGAGTATCAAGGTTGAACTTTATCAATATGCATGTGAAAGAATTTAGTACTCAAGCTAGAGTCTAGTTTGGTATAAGGGGAAGATTGGAAAAATGTTGACTGTAAACCAAAGCTAGGTAACCCAACCCGACATGACATGACTATTGACCTGCTCTAATGGTATTTGGAAGTCCAAATTTACTAGCAATGGGTTGTTGACATGATTTGAATCATGAAGGAAGTAGTGACATCACTTTCTCCCAGTATTGATTTTATTGTTTTTATTAGGGGTGTTGATGGTCCGGTTTCATGTCGATCGCGTGCCAAACGTCAATACCTGTTTTTTACCAATGGAAATTGGATCGCTGAAAATTAAAACCAAACAAACCTAGTTGTTACTTATGATTTGGCTCCAGTTTGATTTCACGGTTTGGGTTTATTAGATTTAACTAGAATTGCAGCAGCATCGTAGATAGAACCATTAATAAATAATATCCAAGCAACAGTCGGACATTCTTCAAGTTCAATCTAAGTATTTCAAAATACAGAGATTAATCAATCTCCCTATTTATTCTGATTCTAGTTATTACAAATCGTCTGTTGTAGAAATAACCTCATAAACACTACTCTAAACTTTGGTATAAGTTATACTTTATTGGAGCTCATAACCTGGAAAGAATCAAACCAGCAAATAAGTGTGGAAATAACCTCATAAACACTACTCTAAACTTTGGTATAAGTTTTATTTTATTGGAGCTCATTACGTGAAAAGATTTTATTACAAAAAATCATACCAGCAAATAAGTGTGGAAATAACCTCATAAACACTATAAATTTCGGTATAAGTCTTAATTTATTGGAGCTCATTACCTGGAAAGATTTTATTACAAAAAAATCATACCAGTAAATAACTATAAGACAACAATGACAAGGATTTATTTAGACGCCAAAGTTCGTAAAGTATTTCATTGATCTTTTGATTAATAAGCACCCACATAAAATACTATATATATCAAGCTAGTTTATAAGTTATATCATGTTTCATTCAATGGCCGAAAATACGGAACTTTTATTCATCCCAGTGTTTTTTAAACGTCCAGTGATCAGCAAAAGTTCTGTTATATGCGGATACAAAAAATCCATCCTTTCGCACCAACCAATAACAATGTTGACCACTCTCTTTGTTTAGAGCACACGGGCCTCGAAGCTCATCATCGAACAAAGCCAAGGACGTGAATTTTGAACCCCACCAAAAGTAGCCATAGAAAAGAATATGGCCATAGAATATGGCCATCAATCCTGTCACAAAATGACCAGTTGTAATTCCCATTAAATGGAATTGTATGATTACCAAGATCATCATCTCCTGATTTAATATGAACGACAATATCATCCTCATCCTCAATATTATTCATAACATAAAGATTCCATTTTGAAGTAAGAAAGCAGGCATGAGTTACGGAAGTAATCAAAGACAATAATGTGAGTAGGGTGAAGAGGATATGCATTGCACCCATGATATTGTGAAACCAGCTTAGTTTTACAACATAGACAAGTTTAGTGTTTAACAACGTCTTGGTATATATAGAGAGATAGACATCACATACTATGCCAAGAATTAAACCGTCTGTTTCAAAATGAAAATTTACATATCGAAACCCATATTTTCATTACACTAACATTAATACCATCACTATAATGTCTTTGATGGTAGACATGTAAATTTTAAAATTAATGAATATGTAACTGTTTTACATATATATCAACTACATTATAGTACTACCTTACCAAATAATTAATATTTTGCTTTTGTCATAAATTGGTGGACGAAAATTCCTACTTATTTTTGTATATGTCAGTTTGGTGTATATAAATTAAAAGATAATAAGGTGTTATATTTTTTAATTTAAGTTAAGCTTTAACTTAAACGAAACGGATATTCAAACTAAGTTCATTAGTTTAAGTTATATCAGTTTTGTTTATATAAACTGAAAAGGGTTTAAATGCATCATATTTTCTAACTAGCTTAGAATCTTATTTATTACACGTGTAAAATAAAATATAATGTAATCTATAAAGTCGTCAAGATATGATTTAACAAATGAATTTTACATGACAGTGATATATTTTTAAATTATTTTCTTTCGACTTGTATTAAATTTATATGTAATTACTACGTGTTAATTCAATTGAGATATATATATATTCCGTTAAATATCCTTTTATTACCGTTAAATTAATTGAAATTGCAATTAAAGATATATAAATATAGGGTAGATCGAATTAACCGAAAAAGTAAATCTTTCCTAAAAAGTGTGAGAAATTTGTGTAGGCGTTTTGTTTTAAATTTTAAGCATGATGTTTTAAAGTCTTTTAGCATCGTATTATATAGAAAAACACCAAATATACGTAACAATTTAATACAAAAATCATATATTATAGGCATCAAATTTATAACACAATGATTGACTTTCTTTGCATGGTGTTCAGATTTCATGATACATTTCATTATGTTTTAAATTGTTGTGTTTGATATTTTTTAGGAATGTCAAACGAATCTAAACTACATGTCTAAAATTAAAAAAAAACATATAAAAATGCCATTTTCTACATTTTTAGGAAAATGCCCTTTTCTACATGAACCCTTACCTATAAATACATATAAAAAATTAATTTAAAACTTGAAATTTTTTAACACCACATGTTTTTTTTTATTTAACATATTAATTTTCCTTTTTACCATTTAAACCATCTAACCACATTAAATATTTAAATAATTTTAGAAATCTATCTATATGAATATCTATCTATATCTATATCTATCTATACTATATAATAAAAGAAACCATTGGTGACACATGTCACTCTATGGTTTTACCTCAGATGGTTTTTCCCGCCTAAATTAAACCCTACCCTAATCCTCATTAGATTGCAGAACACGATTTTCACCCACATTCTATTACCCCCAAACCCTAATTGCAACATCAATCGCACCCTCCAATCTCTCATCTCTTCTTTCTACCACACATGATCCGATTAACAAATGAATACACTAGAGACGTTTCAAACATTCAGAAACCCTATTCTCCCAGCCTCCATCGTTCTTCTTCCATCACTCAAGCAAATCAAATGTTAACTTTCTGGTTTTCATCTTCAACATCATCAAAATCTAATGTGACAACCCGAAATTCCAAGGTCTTTTCCTGCGTATCATTTTCTTTCGCGTTCTGATTTACGTTGTATTTATGTGTACACTTAGTGAATTAATTATAGTGTTCTAATTGTTATAATTGATTATAGATTTTGGGTCGTACACCACTCTTGGGTTCGCACACCCCTCTTGGCTCTCGGCCCAGCTCCTTTGAGCCCAACCTGACACCTTCTTCTTCAACCTCTTCTTGGTGGAGTTGTCCCAGTAGTTGTCTCTTCACGGGACCTTTTCCTGGTCACCAACCTTGCACCTTCTTCTTCAACCTCTTCTTCTTCCTCCTCCTCCTCAGGAAGGGATGACGGAGTCGCGCTGGACTCAGGAGCCCTAGAACCGGCACTTCTTGAACTCTTTGATGCAGCCGCGCTGCTCTTGTTTTTCTCACCTATACATGATAAACCCTTTAGTGAATCACTGGCAACAACATAGTCTTCAAGGTTACTCTGTCGGAAGCGAAGAGTACCTTTTTCAGGAACCGCAGCAGTTGCGCGGCTACCTCCGGTCTTCTTGTTGGTCGCGCCAGTATAAACGGTAACTTTCTTCCTGGTCGGTGCCTTCTTCTTTGCTGGGGCCTTCTTAGGTTTCTCCTCTGGATCTGTCCCTAGGTCGTGCAACACACTTGCAAATATGTTAGACCATGAACTCAGCTTTTCATGCGACGAGCCTACGGACTCCTCGCTGGAAAGATAAAGAATCTCTTTTCCAGCAGAAGTCACGCCTCGCAAGGGTCTTGGTTTGGGAAGTTGCGCACCTTCGGTTGCAGCAGGAGGGTTGGCAAAGATTCCAGCTGGTGGATATAAGAAGTTGCTTTTAATCTGCTCGTACCAATATACTTCACCAGCTCCCAATGGTCGCACACCCATCGCCCCACCAAAGGTAGGGAATGCACTCTGATAGAGCAGAGCAACTACATCAAAGAATAACAATCAGGCGCAAGTGCTACTAAAAGAAAGAGACAACCAAAATGTCAGTACATACCTTCACAGTTGAACATCAAAACAGGAACTTCTTCACTGCGCTCCGGCCACTTGTCGCTCATCCCCGCCGCAACCAAAACCTGCTTTCCAAAAATACGGTTGGGGTTAGCCATCAAGCGCATATACCAATCTGCTGATTTTGGAATAGGAAGTTCCTCTTTCTCAATCTTGTCAGATTCCTGAAAGATCATCGCCATCGGAATAACCTCTTCCCTGACAAAGAAAAATTTCATCTTCCAGTCATGGAAGCTCTTGGGCAGATTTATGAGAATTTTCTTTACATTACGAAGAGCAAAAGAATAAAAACCCATATTACAGATAAGCTGGTAGAAAACCCTAAACTTCTCAACTGATGGTTCCTGTCCCTGCGATCTCCAAACAAACTCGAAATGTCTGACCCTAACCATTCCCATAGGGCTCATCTGGGAAATGTGAAACCCATAAAAATGAAGAATCGTCGCCATAAAATGGGGGCCGGCAACCGGAATTTGCCGTCGATAAAAAAATCAGCAAATAACGTAATATAGCCCGGTGGTGCATCAGCAGCTCTTTGGCCTTGTTGGGGATATCGAGCATCCCATTCGGCCGGGAACTGGAATCCCCTAACTATCTGCTCAAATAATCCTTGGTCCCATTTGAGAACCGGGACCGGACCAACACCTTCCTCAACTGGAACGATCTCTTCAATGACGACTGCCTCTTCTTCAGCCATTTGTGTAAGATGCTTGAAGGATTATGATAAGATGATGAAGATCTATACAAGTTTCTGGAAAAACTTTGAAGATCCGACTAAGAAACCCTTGATGATTAGAAGAAGATTTGAAGATGATAAGAGGATGATAAGAAGATCAGAGAGAGAGAGAGAGAGAGAGAAGAGGCACCCTGCGTGTATCCAATTAAATACCGCCACGTAAGGCGGGATTACCGGAGTGACAGTTACCACGCGCGCGTGGGCCTCACTCGCCTAACAGCAGACGAATCGCCAGTGATAGCATGATGACCAACGTGCAAAGGGCCAACTCAAACGTCGCTATCAACGACGTTTGCACCAACCCGCCAGTATTCAAATTTCGAGGAGTTTCCCGTTTAAATTTAAAAGAAGCTTCATGTTGAAGATAGCAAAACCTGCGTCACATGCATCATCAGTCAATGATCGTGCGCGCCAGCCATAAAAAGCAATAGCTATCAAGAAGCAGGTCTGGTAGCCGCGCCGTAGTAATTGACAAACACTTACACGCATACTGGCTACCAAGACTTAACGAATGCTCCAAAGACCAACCCACTTAATTCTTTTTTCTTAGTCCAGCGCTCCAACCATTTACTTCTCACATGGAAGCAGCACTGGACTGGGGGACTTGAAGGGGTATGGTCCCAAAAAACCACGCAGACCAATCAGGTCACGCGTAGGCCCATACTCCTAATACATCAATCTGACTAACCCACAGACCCCCGCGCAGACTACATAGGAAGAGCCTAAGTCGCGCGCAAGGCCTAAGTAAGGATGAAGCTCAGATTTTACACTTGGCATCCTGAATGAAAGCCCTCGATCCCTAGACATTGCGCCAGCTGATGGGATACACGCTAGAAGCCGCGCGAGGATAACTGCGCAGGTTCATTCCAGGAAGCACGAAAGGTACGAGTGGTAGAGGAATAAGCCAATCAACGTCCAACAGGTTGTACCCTATCGTACCCCACGATTAACAATCGTTTAGGGGAAAAAGAGTACACAAGGACACCTACGTGGCACCAATCAGGGGGCGGCGACAACTGCCCCATGATCTCCACTCGCCTGCTGATGTCAGAGAGATAACAAGGACGACAACAGGACGAGTGGCTCCATTCACAGTGCGCCAGCACCGGTAGCCTTCTGAAAACACTAACGGTCATAACAGAAGGGACAAGGAGGATATTCCTTGTTGTCGAACACCAGGCCCAAGGCCCATCAGCCCATCTCCTTCTACACTACTCCGGCTATAAACAGGAACCTTAATATACAGGTTAAACCATTCTGCTCTCTATTCTCTTACTCTTAACACATACTTATTTCTTCAAAAAAAGTACTTATTCTCACGCCAGAGGGTGGTTAAGAGGGAACCCCCATATTCCCCTCTTAACGAGCTTAACAGGGTGTTGATTGTTTTGTAGGAAGGATTCAGCTCTAGCTCAGAAAGGATTAAGAAGATTAACCTCTATGGATAAAACATAAACCAAACTAAATAATCCTAAAATTAGTTCTGTGTTTCTTCAGACTTATATGTGTTGAATGATTGATGCGTGTAATACTTGTATATTATTTGCTAAATATGTGTAAGGAAAATACGTGATTACTTGTATACAAAACTGACTATTATCGGTAACCATGTTAGGGTTCGGTTGACCAACTTGGGACACGTAACTTAATTTACCGAGCAAATCTAAGGTGAGTTCACTACTCCTTGAGCATGCATCCCGGGGGTGGGACAAACAAACTGGTATTCCTGAGAGGAATACGTTTTACTGGGTTAAACTTAGATGTTGGATAATACACTCAAACCTATCACCTTAAGTCCCATCTTACTACCGAACTAGTTGCCTGAGAGGCAACGGGGTATTAGTTGATAGCGGTATTATGCTTGGCAACCTCACACTGTACCTGAGAGGACGGGTGTAAACTAATGACCTTAACCACATGACCAATGTTTTGATAGGGCATTAGGGAAGGGAAAACAAACTGACGCCATCTTGCGGTACTCTAGTTATTATCAACATGCTTTTAAACTAAATACTTGGCAACTAAACGTTTTTACAAAACTGTGAACTTGCCAGTGTTATGCTGATACACTTGTCTGCATGCTTGCAGGTAGTTAGGTACATGGGTGAGGAACTTGCTATCTGGGATTGCTAGAGTGGTCATGGGTCGTGAAACACGAAGTCACGAGACAAGTCTATTTGTTTTTATACACTTGGTTTTGAATTGATTAAACAATGAATTATGCTTCCGCTGAACATGTTTGATTTTAAGTTATGTTTTAAAATACATTATCTTTATAAATGGGAACTTTTATCTAATATCTCGTTATTAGTTCAATGTGATTAGCGGCTGGATCCTGGTACGTCACACGCCTTGCAGGAATTTCCACATGTGGTAATTTGGGGGTGTGACAGTTTGGTATCAGAGCCACTGGTTATAGTGAAATAGGTTTTAAAATGTTTCTATAAAACCAGACCATAACCGAACAGTTCCGAAGTCGACCATGACACTCGGCTCCAGATTGCAAGGTTCGTCTTTTGTTTACTTTATGCATTATATACCTAGTGTACACCTACTTATGATATTGCATATGGTTGCATACTTGGCGCTACGTTGTGATTACATGTGTTGTTGATTATGTTACGATGCTTCGATAATACCTCTAGACTTTCGCGATCCTTACTTTTGTGATATCATTCATCTTGTTACTCGAACTTGAGGAACCTTTTAGCACAAGTTAAGATGAGCTGAGACAAATATCCAAATTGCATTATCATTATGGGTGCACACATAATAGTAATGTGGGGTGCATGTGAGTCCCAGTAAGGCTTAACAAGTGTGAGGGGGGTTTTGTTCCATTATCCGACCTAATGGGGAATTCAATAATCTGTAGAAGTCATGGTGATGTTTGACTCCTACTCGATTGTAATCCTTACCTTTCCCCTTTTATTTGAATCTAGAATCATGAACGGGTGTGGTGGACGCAACGGTGGACGTGGTGGTGGCAGCAGTGGTGGACATGGCAACATTGTTATGTCATAGGCGGAACTGACTGACTTGATCAATACCCGCATGGATGAGGCCTTAACAGCTCAGCAGGCTGGTATGACTTGAACCAAACGCTCTCTATTCCTGTGTTGTGAACCTGACTCTCACTCGGGCATCGTATTTTCTTTCGTCTTCAGGTCAACCTGCAAACCAGAACCAGAACATTCCGCCTGCTTGTACATTCAAAACATTCATGGATTGTAAGCCGCGGACATTTGGTGGAACCGAAGGAGTAGTGGGACTACTCCGTTGGTTCAAGAAAGCCGAGTTAGTTTTTACTATGTGTAACTGTCCCGCTGGGGATAGGGTGAAGTATGCTACGAGCACACTGGAGGATGGTGCCTTAACCTGGTGGAACGCACAGGTACAGATGTTAGGCATCGATATGGAAAAAGCAACCACATGGGATGGCTTCAAAGAGTTGATACAAGAGGCGTACTGCCCTCGTGATGAAATTCAGAAACTAGAGAATGAGTATTACAATCTGAAGATGGTGGGATCTGAGATTGAGGCGTACACGAAACAATCTTATGAACTTGCGAACATGTGTCCTAATTTATCACGACCACCACACCGAAGGATTGAGCTGTACATCAACGGCTTAGTGCCGCAAGTCAAGGGCTTAGTTACTGCAGCAAATCTTGATAATTCACCCTGAATCATCCGGTTAGCTCACAAGATCACCGACCAGGAGGTGGAGCGTGGCTCGCTACCACCACGTGCTGCTACTACTACCACTATTGCAACTGCTACGACTCCTACTACTGATAACAAACATAAATGGAATCATTCGGACAAGGTGTCCAACTCAACCCAGTCACAGAAGAACCCAGACAACAGCAATAGCCGCAGTTTTAGTCAGTCATCCTCAGTTAATCAACAGGGCTCCTACGCGGGGAAACAGCCAAAGTGTAGCAAGTGCAATTATCATCACCGTGGACCGTGTACCCGAGTCTGTCATAGGTGTGATAAAGTGGGTCACATGGCAAAGGATTACAGGGCCGCGTTCCCAAAACAACAGCAGCCGTAGCAACAACAAAGACAACAATCCCAACAAAACCAAGGGAACTTGAAGGGATGTTTTCAGTGTGGAGATAAGGGTCAGTTCAGGAGGGATTTCCCTCAACTGAATCAGAATGCTGGGGATAATAACAACGCAAGGAACAATAACAACGGTAATAATGGTGGGAATGGTGCATGTGGAAGAGTGTTTACTATTGGCGCTGGTAAGGCCAGGAACGATAGCAACATCATGACCGGTATGTTTTCTGTGAACAATCTTTTCGCCTTTGTTTTAGTCGACTCTGGTGCCGGCTGGAGTTATATGTCCTTGGGATTCAGTCGACAGTTAGGGTTAGTCCCAACACCTCTCGAAACCAAACATGTAGTAGAGTTAGCTGATGGCAAGTTAATTGAAGACTCACATATTCAATTTGGGTGTAAACTCGATCTTATGGGTCAAGTGTTCGACATTGACCTTCTCCCCGTTACTCTTGGTAGTTTCGATGTGGCCGTTAGTATGGACTGGTTGTCCAAGCACCGCGCCGATATACTTTGTAAGGAGAAGATCGTACGTATATCTCGCCCTAGTGGAGAATTGTTGTCTATTCATGGTCATCAAAGCGGTGCAATGGTTGGCATCATTTCGGCTTTGAAAGCCCAGAAGTGTTTACGAAAGGGCTATCCTGCTATTTTAGCACTTGTCACCGACACTCAGCGTGAGGAAAAGAGAATCAAAGATCTATCAGTTGTCTGTGAATTTCCTGACGTTTTTCTTGAGGAACTTCCAGGTCTACCTCCACACCGTCAGGTGGAGTTTCATATTGATCTTATGCCAGGAGCAGCCCCGATTGCTCGTGCTCCTTATCGTCTTGCACCGGGAGAGTTGCAAGAACTGTCTACCAACTACAAGAACTGTTGGATAGAGGCTTTATCCGACCTAGCTCTTCACCTTGGTGAGCCCCAGTTTTATTCGTGTAGAAGAAAGACGGTCTTTTCGTATGTGTATCGACTACCAGGAGCTCAACAAGGTGACAGTCAAGAACCGTTATCCTCTACCACGCATCGATGATCTGTTTGACTAGTTGCAAGGGTCAAGCTTCTATTCAAAAATCGACTTAAGATCGGGTTATCACCAGATGAGAGTTCGAGAGGAGGATGTTCCTAAAATGGATTTTCGAACACGGTACGGCCATTACGAGTTTTTGGTTATGCCATTTGGGTTGACTAACGCACCACCGGTTTTCATGGACCTCATGAACCGTGTGTGCAAATCATACCTCGACGATTTCGTCATTGTGTTCATCGATGACATTCTAATCTACTCTAAGAGGAAGGAAGACCACGAGCGGCACTGACGTCTTATCTTGGAGCTCCTGAGGAAGGAGCAACTTTACGCGAAATTTTCTAAGTGCGACTTCTAGATTCAAGAAGGACACTTCCTTGGTCACATAGTCAACGAGATTGGAATACACATGGATCCCGCAAAAATCATATCTATCAGAAACTGGGGCCACCGAAGAATCCTTCGGAGGTGCGACAATTTCTCGGTCTCGCCGGATACTATCGCAGATTTATTAAAGACTTCTCAAGGATCGCTCAACCTCTCACCGCATTGACGCAGAAAGGCATTCTATATTCTTGGGGAATAGAGCAGGAAGACACCTTCCAACTTTTGAAACAAAAACTCTGCAGTGCACCGATCTTTTCCTTACCTGAGGGTACCGATGATTTCGTGGTGTACTGTGATGCTTCTATTCAGGATCTCGGTTGCGAGCTGATGCAATGCGAGAAAGTGATAGCCTACACTTCTTGACAGTTGAAGATTCACAAAAAGAATTACGCGACTCATGACTTGGAGTTGGGAGCCGTGGTTTTTGCATTAAAAATCTGGAGGCATTACTTGTACGGTACTAAATGCACTATTTACACTGACCACAAGAGCCTTCAGCATATCTTTAACCAGAAAGAGTTGAACATGCGACAGCGTCGCTGGGTGGACCTCTTGAACGATTACGACTGTGCAATCAAGTATCATCCAGGCAAAGCTAACGTTGTAGCTGATGCCCTTAGTCGAAAGGAAACAAAACCTAAACGTATTCGAGCACTACAGCTCACTATCCACTCTAACCTACCTAACCAGATCCGTTCTACCCAAACTGAAGCATTGAAGGAAGAAAACCTTAAAGCTGAATCTTTGTGGGGCATGGAGAAACGACTTGTAGAAAGATATGATGGTATTCGCTATTTCATGGAGCGAATATGGATCCCTTTATATGGTAACCTTAGAGAGCTTGTGATGGACGAAGCACATAAGTCTCGGTACTCTGTTCATCCAGGTTCCGATAAGATGTATCAGGATCTAAAAGTTTTATACTGGTGGCCGAAAATGAAAGCCCACATAGCTGTGTATGTCAGCAAATGCTTGACTTGTGCAAAAGTCAAGGTGGAATACCAGAAACCATCTGGTTTGCTTCAGCAACCAGAAATACCTATGTGGAAATGGGAACAGATTGTCATGGATTTTGTCATTAGTCTACCTAGAACTCAAAGCGGAAACGATACCATTTGGGTGATCGTCGATCGTCTCACGAAATCAGCACACTTTCTTGCGATCAAGGAAACTAACAAGTTTTCGCAACTTGTCGACATTTACTTGAAAGAGGTGGTTTCTAAGCACGGAGTGCCAACTTCTGTTATCTCTGATCGTGATCCACGTTTCATATCCGATTTGTGGCAGACGATGCACAAATCATTTGGCACACGTCTTGACATGAGCACTGCTTATCACCCCAAGACGGATGGTCAAAGCAAGCGAACCATCCAGACACTTGAAGACATGCTTCGAGCATGTGTAATTGACTTTGGTAAGGGTTGGGAGAGACACTTGCCCTTCGTAGAGTTTTCTTACAACAATAGTTACTATTCTAGTATTTAGGCAGCTCCGTTCGAGGCATTGTACGGACGGAAATGCTGATCTCCTCTTTGTTGGGCTGAGGTGGGTGACAGCCAGATCACAGGTCCAGAACTTGTACTTGAAACCTCTGAGAAGATTGTTTAGATCAGAAACCGTATGCAGCGCGTGATCGCCAGAAGAGCTATGCCGATAAGCGTAGGAAACCCTTGGAGTTCACTGTAGGCGATTGTGTTATGTTGAAAGTTTCACCCTGGAAGGGTGTAGTTCGCTTTGGGAAGCGCGGCAAGCTTAATCCATGTTACGTTGGGTCATTCAAAATTCTGGAAAGAATAGGCAAGGTTGCCTATCGGCTTGAATTACCTGATGAATTGGGTAACGTTCACGATGTCTTTCATATCTCAAACCTAAGGAAGTGTTTGTCTGATGAAACACTTGTAGTACCGTTGTAAGAACTGAAAATCGACGATAAGTTGCAGTTTGTTGGGGATGATTTGGCACCCGAGGAAAATCCATAGTCATCCTGAACTACCACTTCTTTTCCGAGACTGACTACTTATCAAATTTCGAGATGAAATTTCTTTCAAGTTGGGGATGATGTGACAACCCGAAATTCCAAGCTCTTTTCCTACGTATCATTTTCTTTCGTGTTCTTATTTACGTTGTATTTATGTGTACGTTTAGTGAATTGATTATAGTGTTCTAATTGTTATAAGTGATTATAGATTTTGGGTCGTACACCACTCTTGGGTCCGCACACCCCTCTTGGCTCTCGGCCCAGCTCTTTTGAGCCCAAACAAAGCCTAAACTCCTTCTAGATGGAACGCACAAATACATGTGCGGTTCCCATGATGTTTGCCGCACACAAACACAACAAACCCTACACTCTCTTGGACGACAACAGGAAGGAGACCCAACTCAGTCGCAACCTTCTTCCTCTCTCGTGCTAACTATCTCTATTCTTCTCGCTTTAATTGTCTGGTTAGTATGATATCCCTTGTTCCTAGTTAGCAATCCTTGATGATTTAAGATATGTGTATATGTATCGATGCAAGTCTCTTTGAAACGTGTGCGGCTGTGTTCTTGTTGATTTGGTTGTTGATTGGTTTTAGTTATGTTGAAAATAAGGTTCGTCAGTCAATTAGGCATACTCAGAAATCAATAATCAGTGTTAGCAATTATGATGAACTGATAAACTGTTTCAGAAAATCCTAATGTGTTTGATTCAACTTGATTTTGAAACTGATAATGATTGTCGATAATTATTAGTGTTGTTTGGCATGATCAATTATAATTAGGTACATGATCAATGATTACTGTTGTGTGTTCGATGCATAAGATCTGGGATGGAATGATGATTGATATGATTAGGTACATGTGAATCGATGAAATTGTTGTGGCCTTGTGGTTTAGATGAACGACGACAATTAGGGTTGTTATGAACGTGTATGATAATTGCAAAATTATGTGGTTTGATCTGATTGAAACCTGCCAAAATTCCTAACTATTGTTACGAAATTAATGGATGTTAAAAAGGGTAATCAGTTACGTTTGTATGGGGTTCCAATAAAGGTTGCAACTCGCAATTTCTGGTTCCGACTCGAAACCAGACATCACATATCATCAGGACTCGAGACCAACCGGTAGCCAGTCGAGACCAGTTTGGTTTCGACTCAGGACATGACTAGAAACCTCAGGGTTTCGACTAATAAAGTTTTCACTCGAGATTGCCGGGTGTGACTCGAGACCGCGAGGTTGCGAGTCGAGATCTTATGGTCTCGACTGATGACCACTCGAAACCACACATTGAACCTTCTGGGCCACATGCTGGTTATTGGGCCCAGCGTACACTGGGCCGCACACTCGAGACCAGGCTACACGATAATACCGGACAGTCATGCCACACGAATAACTGTTGTGACTTATATGTGTTGAATGATTGATGCGTGTAATACTTGTACGTTATTTGCTAAATATGTGTAAGGAAAATATGTGACTACTTGTATACAAAACTGACTATTATTGGTATCCAAGTTAGGGTACGGTTGACCAACTTGGGACACGTAACTTAGTTTACCGAGCAAATCTTAGGTGAGTTCACTACTCCTTGATCATGCGTCCTTGGGGTGGGACAAACAAACTGGTATACGTTTTACTGGGTTAAACTTAGATGTTGGATAATACACTCAAACCTATCACCTTAAGTCCCATCTTACTACCGAACTAGTTGCCTGAGAGGCAACGGGGTATTAGTTGATAGCGCTATTAGGCTTGCAACCTTACACCGTACCTGAGAGGACGGGCGTGAACTAATGACCTTAACCACATGACCAATGTTTTGATAGGGCATTGGGGAAGGGCAAACAAACTGACGCCATCTTGCGGTACTCGAGTTATTATCAACATGCTTTTAAACTAAACACTTGGCAACTAAATGTTTTTACAAAACTGTGAACTCGTCAGCGTTATGCTGATACACTTGTCTGCATGCTTATAGATCGTTAGGTACATGGGTAATGAACTTGCTATCTGGGATTGCTGGAGTGGTCATGGGTCGTGAAACATGAAGTCACAAGACAAGTCTATTTGTTTTTATACACTTGGTTTTGAATTGCTTAAACAATGAATTATGCTTTCGCAGGATATGTTGGATTTTAAGTTATGTTTTAAAATACATTATCTTAATAAATGGGAACTTTTATTTTTGATATCTCGTTATTAGTTCAATGTGATTAGTGGCTGGATCCTGGTACGTCACACGCCTTGCGGGAGTTTTCGCATGTGGTAATTTATGGGTGTGACACCTAATATCTTATTCCTCTGCATATTTTAACCCTAATATATGTTTTTTTTTTATTTAGGTACTCTTCAATTGGTAACTCTCCTGGAAGACGAGTCATTCGCATATTCTGAAGCTTTGATCTAAGGTTCGTATCTTCTTAATTTCTTTTAATATTTTAATTTTTTTTTCTTCATTTTGGTTTTTAGGTGTGCGATTAGATGTTTTAATGTGTTTGGGATACTGATTCAATGTTGATTTTATGTTTTTTTTTATAAAATTAGGGCTATATGATGGGTTGAATTTGAAAGTGAAGTTATATTTTTCCAGATTAGTGAGAAGATGTTTAGGTATAATTTATATTTCTTTTGTGCTTACATTTCATCTTTTGTTGGTCTTGGGGTAGCAAGGGAGAAGATATTTTGGCGGTTGTTGCAATGGCTAAAGCCCCGTCAGATGGTAACCTCCTTAAAGGTACAAATCTTATGTTTTACTATTTTTTTAAAGTTTAAAGTTTTTAGGAGACTATGGTTTTTAGTTTGGTTTATGTGATTGAACGGTTCGAGGGTTGTAATACACAAGTTTGATGTAATAAGAACACTTGATAAACATTGTTGTTACTCAAGCGATTTTGACGAAACGGATGGCCGAGAGAGTATTATAACAGTGATACGTGCTGGACACCATGGTGTTGTAGTATCTGCTGTGCGCGTAGCCAAGTATACATTGGAACCAAAGATATGTTGCAAAAACGCTCAAACGTGCAACTCATGGACTTGCTTGGAGCTCAGGTACTTTCATTTTTTTGTCACAAATTAGTATTTATCAAAATTTAAGTGTATATGAAGATGTTTTATTTGAAAGTAGATGGCAATTATGAATCTCCCGTACTTTAATTGACCTTGCATTATTGTGGAGCTCACTGACCTTGGATTTTTATCGTCTTAGGAGTGCCTTAGATTCCTGAAGGAAGTCAAAGAGAAGTCCAGTGAAATTTGGAATATATACAAGGAGACGGGCATACTAGAATGGATCTCGAACTTTTGAACTAAGTCAACCTAGGTATGAAGTGTTACGTTATGAGAAAAAGTCAAAGTAGCATGACTAGACGCCCAAGAAAGCCCAGGGCAGATGGTTTGGAATTGCCTGTTATATACATGAACCTGCTGTTATTGAAAGAAAGAAGGTGTGTGAATGTATGTATGTATATATATATATATATATATATATATATATATATATATAGGAACACGATCAGGAGAAAACACTTCAAAGTGTGAGAACGGTCAGAACAATTCTTAGCCACAAGATCTTAGTGGTTAGTGGTTGAGATTGATGCGGTGGCACTTTTGTAAATACTAGGGGCATTGGAACTACCAGGAGGGGTAAAATAGGAAGATCCAAAAAAGGGGTGCACATGCTAATCACATGCCATTTCCCCCGATCATATTTAAACGCCAATAACTTTTTTATACGCGATTATTTTTTCAAAAAAAAATCAGACCATAAAATTCAGCGTTTTTTAATCTTTCCAACAAGTATACTATTGTTATACTTTTCGAAAAAATGAACTAGGTTTTATGGCGTTTTTTAGAACTGGGTGTTTTATGGCGTTTTAGACTAGGTATTTTTCATGGCGTTTTTCTGAACTAGGTGTTTTTATAGCGTTTTAACTAGGTATTTTCATGGCGTTTTTCTGAACTGAGTGTTTTATGGCGTTTTCAACTGAGTTTTTCATGGCGTTTTTCTGACCGGATGTTTTATGGCGTTTTTAACTGGGTACTTTCATGGCGTTTTTCTGAACTGGGTTTTTTATGGCATTTTCAACTAGGTATTTTGGGTGTTTTATGGCGTTTTCAACTGGGGTATTTTCATGGCGTTTTTCTGAATTGGGCGTTTTTATGGCGTTTTATTTGAACACCTGTAACACCTCGAAATTTTGTGTCCAATAATGTATTGACACGTGTCTTGGGTATACACGTGGTATTAAATACAGAATAAAGGACTAAAGTTGACAAAACATGGAAAGTATGTAATTCGAGGGTTAAAAAATGTCAACGAGGGATGAATACACTGTACAGTAACCCTAAATGATGCTCGTACCTTCAAACGGATAAATCATGGATCGTACGGAACGAAATGCGGAAGGAAGTAAGAGATTACAAACTACAGGGGTTGATTGTGTCAACATGTTTAAGTGACACCTCTGAGTGACCCTTTAACATACCCGAGGCTTTGTAACAGTAAATTACGCTCACTAGAATATACGATATAAATTTCGCGAAGTTCCGTTTTAAAACGAGAAAGTTATGATCAATTCCGTATGCAAGGGGTTAGAAGCGTCAACAATGAAAGATAAGGCTTTTCGGATAGTAATTAAACTAACCGGGGACTTAACGGCGCGGGTAAAAGTCACGAGGCCCTTATTCGTAAATAATCGAGGCCCAAATCGCAAAGTTACCCCTTCGAAACCGAAAGGTCAGGCTAATAATGGCAAAAGATTTAAAATCTTGAATTACAGGCCTCAGGCGGTCCGCGTTAGAGAAACAAGGAAGCTTATGCGGGCCGCGAGCCATGTGAAGATCCGGTTCCTGACATAAGGATTCAGGCGGCCCGCGTGAGCCTAGCCGGATCCTTAATGTGGGTCGCGTTAAGGTGCCAGATGCAGAAAACATGCACAGATTCACTATTTGATCTTTTAACCGACTTTGGGTGCAATTATGGCAGCATGGGTGCCCCCTACATGTCCCCTAACACTCAGGGACAGCTGCTGATCATCCATGAGCAATGATAGACTTAGTTGTGATGATCTTATGCACAATTTTCCACTATAAAAGGCAATGTAATGCACACAATTGAAACACACCTCTAACCTGCTTTCTTGACCACTTCTGGAGCTCAAGAGCATTCTTCTAACATCTCTGGTCGTGCACCAAGCTTCTGTAAGTATGCCTAACCCTTTGTGGCTTAGTTTTTGCTTAGTTATAGCCTAAAAGTCAATCCGTCGTAATTAACGATTGACTTGGCGATAAATCACAAATGGTCCAGTGGTTTGTCGAATCAAAAGTAGTTATATGTTGGTAATCATGTGGGCATTAAACCCCTAAAAGGGCACCCTCTGATTCCCACTCTAACTAGTCCGAATGTCGAGTCAAACTTGCTTAGAAAAAGTCAACAGAAAGCTATTTTGCGATTTTAAGCATAATCAGTAATGTAGATGGCGTGTAATCTGTTTTAACACTCATATAACATGATAATAAGTATATTAACTAGTCTAAGCTTGTTTGATCCGACCATTTACTGTTTTGACCCGGTTCGGAACCGAAAGTCGCAAAACTTTGACTTTTGCTTTGACTTCAGTTCTGACCCGTTATGGTATGATTTAGATATGCCTTAGGACTCTCTTAGGACCAGGTTACATGATGGTATAACCCTCTGTGACCGTTTCGTTGTTTGTCCAAGTCTTTAGCACAATTCCGTTAAATGCTTAAAAGTTGACCGTAACGCCCTTTTCAATTTAAAACGAGAATTTTTGACATGTGAAAGGACAATAACCTTAGTCACTGATTTCTAAGCATGTCCCTAAAATTTCACGTCAATCCGATGTCTAGAATGGGAGTTATGCTAAATAGCGCAATTACGAAAACTTTAGTAATTAAATGGCGCAATTAGCATAACGCCTATCTAAACCCAAATTTCGACACCAAACCTTTTGCCCACTGATGTAAAATAATATTTAGAGATTTTTAAAGATTTTTAATGATTTTTAACCTGCTCATAACCTGCGGTTATGACATCGGTTCGGTAAATACCGAATATACCCTTTTCGAGCATAACTTGAGTTCTACAAAGTATTTTGACCCGATTGCAGTTGCTACTGATTTTAAATAATAAATAGAGTATTTTGGACTTTATAAACTGATCGGAAAACTCAGATTTCCTGTAGAACTCAGAAACCTCTTTTATGATCTTTAAAATGACCGAAAAACCCCTACGGGGCACATATTGGATTAAAACTCGTTACGGGCATTATGGAAGGTATCCTACTAATACCACAACCTCTTTAAAGCATATTGACTTAGGAAATTTGTGTAGGACTCTTACGGCTACCCGTTACGCCTTTTGCGCGCACGGTTCGGTTTATGTAACTAGTTTACATAAACTAGCCGAAATTGGTCAAACCTTACTGTTTTGACCTCAAAATCCAGAGTGTGGTTATATTACCCATATAAAACAAGTCTTCAAACTTGTTGGGTCCAAACCACATTCCATTCCCGGTTTTCGCCTTTCACACGATTAAACCGTAATTATCCTTCGAAACCAATCGGTCTAGCTAAGGCTACATTAAAGACCCGTTAGGATTCTAATAGGTTGTTATAAACCTTCATTCCAGAATAGGAGACCAGTAAAAGATACTTGCATTTATTTGATTGAGGATATTACTTGCAAAGGTAAATACTTTTAACTTATTTTCCGTTATACGGGCTTGGGTTACAGTATTTAAAATACCGCTTGGTCGGGCAATTGACCCCAACTCATTAGTAGTTGGGTATTATCAATGTGACCCGTTCAAAAACTTGTTTTGTTGGATTTACGCCTTTGGGAGCTTAATGACCATGTCCCGGATATCCTTGGCATCATTTTATGAAATGGCCACGACACCGACACACGGGTGTAGGCGTACACCCGTAATGTGTCTATATTATTAAAGGTATAACCGTTGGTTTTCCCGCCACGGCTTTATGCTTTGTGGCATGTCTATTAACCTTAAACCCCGCACGACCCGGGCGACCGAACGCATAGTGAACATGTAATTCTTTTACAAGATTTAATTATAAATTATCCCAAGTTATAAAGAGTTTGTGCCTTGTGCATTCAAATCAATTTTATTTAACATTTTACAAAAGTGTCGGTTGAATGTATTTACCAGTGTAAACTGACGTATTTTCCCCAAAAAGATTAAATGCACGTTCTAAGCGTAATTGGCTGGATATTTCTCCTTAGCATCAATAAGGAGTCTTGCAAGCTTAAGATGCCTACGTCTGTTGAACAATACTTATATTTTATTTTGATCCCCTGTGGATTATATTTCGACAATTGTGATACTTTGATATTACATTCAAAGGTTGAAATATATTTATCTTTATGCTTCCGCTGTGCATTTATATATTGTGTGGTTTGACTATATTGTTGCCAACTACGTCACGGTAATCCCCTACCGGGCCCACCAGTGATACACGTGGAAATCGGGGTGTGACAACACCCAGTTCATGTGAGTGGGTTTTTTGACAATATTACCCCTTAGTGTAATCTAGCATCAATGCCACATGTCAACACCAAAATCGTTCTTACCGTTCTCACACTTTTCACCGTTTTCCCTAAACCCTGACCCTATATATATATATATATATATATATATATATATATATATATATATATCAACATAAAGTTTTATGTTCGGTTTAGCATGAAGTTTTACTTTACTTGTTTCTTGATAGTCCAGCACATTGAAAGTCTTTGACGCCCCTTCAAAGAAAAGAATACTTTCACATCAATCGACATCACCACCTGCTCAAACACGGTGTATTAAGGGTGAAGAAGCTATGTTGCTTGGTCCTCAAACTTCCTCTGTTAATCATGAAGATTCTGATCAGCGGTGTTGGTCAAGTTCATTATCAAAGAGCCAGAAAACAAAATCCAAAACTCGGCTTAGAAACACTAAGATGAAGAAGAAAAAGAAAGAGGGTTTAAAACTGGATGACTTTTGGGTTTTGAACTTTCCGTTGATGTTGCATGCAGTAGCTTGATTCATGGAACTGCAGATCATGTTTAGGATTTCTCTATGTCAAAAGAACACACAACACCAGAGGTTTAAACATGTAGCGTTGATAAAAAAGAAGCTATTGTATCACCAGGATCAAATTATTCAGCAATTCAACGAAATGTTCATGATAATGGGAAAGAAGTTATGGAGAAAAAGGTTGCTGCTTCCCAAGAGTTAAGGTTACATTAGGATTTGAACACTGAAATGGATGAGTGGAAGGATCCTTGTGATGATTTGTTGATTAAACATGTGAAGCATGATGAGGCTTTTATCTCCATTGTTCGAGTCATTGATAGTTGTAATGTTGATTCTTGTAAAAAAAACATATGAATTAGTTGAAGGTTTTGAGGTGACCGGCATGTTAAGACATCAGATGGCGAGAGTCAACAAGTAAATATTGTTTGGAACAGTGTTTTCATGATCAAATATTTTTTATGGTTGGATATGCAGAACTTGATACTTTGGAGGCTGAGGTGGGGCGGGAAACAGAGGTTGAGGAGAGGGGGGGTAACATCATATCTTCAACCTAGTATTGTGCTTAGTTTGCTTGAAGAACTTAACTTGCCTTTAGTTCCATAACAGTGTCACTCGGCAGAGTTAACAATCAGGTGAGGCTGAAATATATACACTTAAATGAAGCTCCCTTAGATTTGGGAATTGTACTCTCAACATTAATAATATATTTGGAATAGATATACAAAGTGTTTATGTTGTACATATGATACTTATATGTCAACATGTACTTATCTTTCTATTTCCCAAATTTCATAGTTCTTTATGTGCTTAGAAGTTACACTTGATCTTTATGTGTTCAGAAGTTACACTTCTTTATGTGTTTCAGAAGTTAACGAAGTATGGAAGACCAATGGGGATATAGGTAAATAATTTGGTAAAAGAAATGTTGAAATTAATAGACATCTTATGTGTAAAGTGGGTGCGGGTAGCGACACTATCTTCTGGATTAATTTGTGAGTGGAAGGGGAACCACTAAGAGATTGATTTCCTTCGATGTATAGGTTGGCATGAAACAAAAGGGCAATAGTTAGTGACTGTTATAAGATGTGCCAATGTATTAGAATATAGGATTGGGTTGGTCGAGTATGCTGAGTAATGATCAAGAAAAATTGGAACCAGAAATTATGTTTAATAACCTGACACACCAACTTATCACAAAAGGCATGGATATTTGGAGTTGGAATGATGACACGGATACAGAATCCTTTATTCAGGCAGTTAGGCACCAACTCGCGAGGAAGATAGATCGAAAAAGTCCCGACAATTGACTTCTATTGGAACAAACTAGTGACACCAAAGTGTAACTTATTTGCATTGGATGGCAGGGGAAGGAAAGATACCGACCGCAACAATATTAAGTCTAAGAAGGATCAACATACAAACGATGATGTGCAAGATGTGTGATGCAGCAGCGGAGTCCTCTGATCATGCCTTGGTAAACTGCCTGTTTGCAAGCATGATTTGGAACTAAGTAGCTAGGTGGTTGAACTTTTTAGCAAGGTATAAAGTAGATTTGGTAAAGGAGACATTGCAAATAGGGAGGGCCATGATAGGGATGGAAAAAATACCCGAGCCCGAAGGGTATGCCCAAACCCGACACAAATGGAATTTGAATGATTTGTTATGTGTTTCTTCCAATGTATGTGTTTTTACGCGATATTAAATTTCAAGAAAAATATTTTGTTTTCTTTTTTGAAACCGCGTTTAACACAACCATTAGCCTAGCCACTCATAAAAGACAATTACTATCATTAATTAAATTTTAATATGTTAATAAACATAATTTAGAACTTGGTGATATTTTGAGACTTGAATAGAAGTTTTTAAGACCATTGAGGCTTTGGCCTAGTGGTAGAGAGAAAACCTTCTAGGTGATAGATAGGAGAAGTTCATGAGTTCAATACCCGGGGGTTTTAGATTTAGCCCTTCAAAAACAAGAGTAGAAGTGTTTAAAGAAAAAATAGGAAGTTTATTTAGTTTTTTTTATTAAAATGTAAAATTTTATTGATTATGTAGTGTCCACTCAATACTAATGTTAGGGATGGATTTTCTGATATATGGATCACGGATCCTCAAGTGCAGCCAGGATCACGGATCCTCGGTTCAGTTTGAATTAAGGATCCTTAGAAGACGTTGCAGGTTTAAGGATCAAGGATCCTCATTATTATCCTTACACTAACGGTTGTTTCCACTATATTTGAACTTGTTTTACAGGAGTATTCGAATGGGACCTAGTCTTACCGAGATTCTAGGGGAATATGCTCCATTATTCTACACGTGCATGGCTTGTATGACCGTTATGGAAGTCGTGGGAAGCTAGCATGATTTGCGAATTGTTAGTTAGTTAGATTATTTCCATTTTTATAAGGGGATAACAAGCTTGATAGTTAGAACAATTAGTAACACACACACTCTCGAAAACTCTCTGCAACTCGTTGGCGATTACATACATGTTGCACACTAGTGATCCTTGTAACAAGCTTGTTGTCATCCTGATTTGTAACCTTTACTTGTTTAATATAGTTGGTGATCTGTAGTTTCCATCACCCGAGGTTTTTTGTGCCAGAGATCATACATTGATCAAGGGCTTTTTCCTCGTATAAATCCTTGTGTCACACATTTATTTCATTCATACATTGTTCATACATTTGTCCATTAATTCAAGCATCACACCTCACAAAATCGGATTTGGTTGTATTATCCTTGTGTGATTTTTGACTAAAATAGTTTGGCGCCCACCGTGGGGCAATTGGTGCTTCATTTATGAGAAATTTTGTTCATTTTGATCATTTTGGTTCATCACCTTCAACCATATGGCTTCTCAAGCGAAGAACACTTCAAGCTCCATGCAGGTGATCACTTCTTCACAGGGCATTCCACCTTTGCCTCCAGCACCTTTTGGATCCCAGAAGAATGCTGAGAATGCTGAGAATGTTGCGAAGAAACAAAGCCCCGTTTTCTCAAAACCACCAACTTCTGTTGTTACTTCTGGCCCTACTAACAATGATCTTTATTCTTTGATTTTGCAGATGAGGGATTACATGAACAACAGGACAAAACCAATGACAGGATCCTTCGGGAGATTGATAACATCAAGAAATTGAAGCGATCAGTAGAGGATCACTCTCCATTGGTGCCTAGATCACTGAAATTTTGACACTCCAGCTATAACTGCCCAGCAATCTACAGCTCCAGATGTCCAGTACCAGGGTGGATCATTGGGAATGCGTTATGGATCATCGGCAATGACTCAGGCTCTAGGATCCTACTTTCAGCCTTCAAGATCCTCTTTCCAGCCTCAAGGATCCTCCTTCCAACTCAGGGATCCTTCACTAGTTCAGGAGGATACATGGGGACGCAGACGGTTCAAGGATCCTACTCTCACCATCCAGGATCCTCGTTTCAGGTTCAGGGATCCTCATCTCAGGGTCAAGGATCCTCATCTCAGGCTCATGGATCCATGGATTATCCTCCAAGACCCCCAACTTCGATGCCTCAAGGATCCAACATCTTTCAGGATCAGGGATCCTTAAGAAGTGTAGAACCCAGAAGTTCAGAGATTCATTTGGGAGACTTCATACCTATCCAAACTATTGTTCATCTGGTCCCTCGATCATACCAGAATCTCGTCAATATGGATTCACATCTGGAATCCCAAACCTGAATCCTTCAGGAGGTAACACTTTGAATAATTCTTATAATGCTAACCATGGCTTTGTGCAGGATACAGGTATCAACCAAGCTATGGCCAGGGAATTACAAAAGCTCAAGGATATGATATCCAACGTTCCAGGAGTGGTTAAGCCCATTCCTGAAATTCCAGATGGGAGTCACAAGATATCTCGTTTTGCACCACTTATTTGTGATGCAGAGATACCAAAGAGATTCCAAATACCAACCATGAAGCTATATGATGGCTCAACGGATCCAGAAGAGCATGTAGCTCAATACAGAGAAAGGATGGAGATCAATCCCATCCCGGAGAGGTTAAAAGAAGCATGTCTATGCAAGGGTTTCGGATCCACACTGACAGGATCAGCTCTTAAATGGCTGCTAAGTCTTCCCCCTTACTCTATTACTTCATTTGCTAATCTAGTTAATCTGTTTAATAGCCAATTCTCAAGCAGTAGAAAATTTGAACGTTTAACTAGTGATCTATATAGGGTAACACAAGGTCAAAATGAATCACTTATAGATTATATCACTAAATTCAGTAAAGAATCCTTAGATATTCCTAATTTGGATATTGCTACGGCTGTAGAAGCCTTCAAAATGGGTTTACTTAGGGATTCATTGTTCTATGATGATCTTGTAATGACTCCTTGCAGGAATCTTGATGAAGTAAGAACCAGGGCCCTTAGATTCATCCGACTAGAGGATGATAAAATGATCCAAGAAAGACTGGCAGGATCCTCGAAGCAGGAAAAGCAAGGATCCTACTTCAGGAACAACAAGTCTAAATCATACAACAAGTCTGATAACCAAAACGTGCATGCAGTGGAGCAAGAAGAGGATGATGAGGATTATCCTCCCATTTCTGAATATTGTTTTTCTATTGATAACAATGAACTAATCCTTGCAATGCAGAACCTAGGTGAAAAAGCAAGATGGCCAGAAAAAGTGAAAAGCCAGCTGCAACAAAAGACAAATCCAAGTGGTGTGCATATCATGAAGATTTCGAACATCTCACTGAGGAATGTATTGCACTCAGAAAAGAGATTGGTTACTTATTAAGCAAAGGGCATTTGAAGGAGCTGTTGGGAAGAAAAAAGTCAAGGATCCAGGATCCTGAAAAAGTTCCAGAAAGAGCTCCTGCTCCTCTTGCTGATGCACAAATTATCAATTTCATATCCGGTGGATCAGACATATCTGGCACTTCCTTTTCAGCAGCCAAGAGGCATGCCAAAGAGACCAAGATGGATAATGGGGATAGACCCATCCGAACCTCTACTGTTACACAGGAGAAAGTTATAACTTTTGATGACGATGATCGTGTGGATGTTCAGGATCCTCATTATGATGGTCTTGTTATTACTTTGTTTATATCTAATCATTTTGTTTGCAAGATCTTGATAGATGGAGGAAGCTCAGTAAACCTCATTCAACTTGATGTCCTCAAGAAGAAGAACATCCCTGAATCAAATATCATTACAAGATCATCAGTTCTTGTGGGATTCAGTGGAGAAACCAAGAACACATTATGGGACATTAAGCTTCCCATTTGCATAGAGGGACTTAATTCTTTTCAGAAATTTTGTGTTATAGATTGATTATCCTATTGCAATGTTATCCTTAGCAGGCCATGGATACATGACATGAAAGCAGTTCCATCTACATATCATCAATGTGTAAAGCTTCCCAGTCCGTGGGGTGTGGTGAAGATTGAGAGTGACCAACATGAAGCCAAGAATTGCTACACTTCATCGATGAAACCAGCCTCAAGACCCAGGGAGCAATAGCAATTAAAGCATCCTCCAAGAGATGTCCTGGAGGCAAGAGAACAAAATGTGAAAGATACCCTCATGGATCCTCAGGATCCTGAATCCAAGGTCTTTATAGGATCCGAGATCCTCAGCAACATCGAACAGGATTTAGTATCCTTCCTCAATAAAATAAAAACTACCTTTGCCTGGAAGCATGAAGACATGACAGGTATCTCTAAAGATATTATTACTCACAAGCTTGGCATTGACAGGTCATTCAAACCCATACATCAAAAGAGGAGAAAGTTTGCACTTGAGAGGAATGCCATTATCCAGGAGGAGGTAGACAAGCTGCTTAGAGCAGGTATGATTAGAGAGGTTAAGTATCCAAGATGGCTAGCCAATGTGGTTGTTGTTCAAAAGAAAAACGGAAAGTGGAGGGTATCTGTCGATTTTACTGACTTAAACAAGGCATGTTCCAAGGATCCTTTCCCATTACCCCACATTGACTCCATGGTGGGTGCTACTGCGGGTCATGAGTTGTTGACTTTTATGGATGCTTCATCTGGATTTCAACAAATTCAGATGGAACCATCTGATCAAGAGGATACAACCTTTATGACCCCAACTGGTATATATTGTTATATTGCTATGCCATTCGGATTAATAAATGTAGGTGCTACTTATCAAAGGCTAGTCAATATGATGTTTAAGGAACAAATTGGACACACTATGGAAGTCTATATAGATTACATGATGGTTAAGTCCAAGAGAGCTGAGGATCACCTTAGAGACTTGGAGGAAGCATTTGATATCCTTGATAAATTGAATATGAAATTGAATCCTTCAAAGTGTCACTTTGGTGTTAAAGCAGGCAAGTTCCTAGGCTACATGGTGACAAAAAGAGGCATAGAGGCAAGTCCAGAGCAAATTAAGGCGATTGTGAATATTAAATATCCTGCCAATGCCAAGGATGTGCAAAGATTGACAAGGAGGATCGCAGCCTTGAATAGGTTCATCTCAAAGTCATCAGAGAAGTGCAAGGAATTCTATGACATTCTGAGAAAGAACAAGAAATTTGAGTGGACTGAAAAGCATGAGAATGCTCTCAAAGCCCTTAAGGATTACCTATCCTCAGCTCCTGTCTTGATGAAACCAGAGAAAAGGGGATATATTATCCTTATATTTGGCAGTCTCTTCCAAAGCAGTAAGTGCAGTCCTTGTTAAGGATCACGAAGGTACACAACATCCTGTATATTATGTAAGTAAAAGTTTGCTTGATGCTGAATCCAGGTATTTTTGCTTTGATTATGGCATCTACTAAATTACGTCATTATTTTGAAACTCATGCTATCATTGTTAAGACTAACTTTCTAATTAAGAATGTTCTCAGGCTGAAATGTCAGGAAGGATGGCCAAGCGGGTAGTGAAGCTTAGTGCTTATGATATAAGATATGAACCAAGAACTGCCATTAAATCCCAAGCCTTGGCTGACTTTGTGGCAAATTTTAGTAGTGATCTACAAAGGGAAGCTGAGTTAGAAGTTCAGCAGCTTGAAGAGACTAAGGATCCTTGGATACTCTTCACTGATGGAGCCTCTAATGTCAAGGGAACTGGGCTAGGAATATTACTAAAATCGCCACAGGGGGACATAATTCCCCACTCAATAGCTTGTGAGTTTCAAACTACTAATAATGAAGCTGAATATGAAGCCTTGATAGCTGGTTTGCAAATTGCCAAGCATATGAGGATCAGGTATCTTGTGGTACATGTAGATTCATTGTTAATTACTAATCACTTTAATGGATCTTATGCTGTTAAAGGTGAACGACAAATCAAATATTTAGAGATAGTCAAGAAATTGGCAGACTCTTTTGCTTCTTTTAGTTTGACACAGGTACCCAGGGAAGAAAATGCAGAAGCTGATGCATTGGCCAATCTTGGATCATCATTGAAGATTCCAGAGAATATTAGAATTCCCATCATCCACATTTTGGCTCCTTCTATTGAGGATCATACAGCTATGGAAATAGTAGAGGATTCTGCAATCATGCCTAGTGATGATGCACAATCACATTCAGGATCCTGGATCCTCCCAATCATGAGATATATACAACATGGAGAGATTCCTACAGGAGAAAACCCCAGAGTTTTCAAAGTCAAGGTGTTAGGGCAGGATTTTAATAACCTGTGATCCTTACATGATATCCTAACGAGTGATCCTTGTTTCTTTGGCAGATAGTGATCCTCAGAAGAGCTTCAGGATCAGGATCATGGATCATCCTAAGGATCCTCATACTAACGATTGTTCTCTTTGAATTTAATGTTGTTTTGCAGGAATTACGAGTTGGACCTGGTTTTGGCAACGTTATTAAGGAATCTTTCACGTAAATCTCGCACATACACCGCCGGAAATAGACGTTGTGGAGAATAAGAAAACTCAGCACAATTTACGGGCAATTAGTTAGGCTAAATTTACTTCTATTTCTAAAGGGGTAACGAGCTAGTAGTTAGGTGACTTGCCTAAAATTCGACCACACACGCTTATATAAATTGCACGCTTGAGCATTCGGAAGACACAACACACTTCTTACACACTCTAGCATACTACACCATAGTGATCCTTGTACCTAGCTCGTTACCATCCAAAGTTGTAAACATTGTTTATTATATTGAAGTTTGGTGATCGGTAGTTTCCATCACCCGAGGTTTTTTATGCCGGAGATCATTCATTGATCAAGGGCTTTTTCCTCGTATAAATCCTTGTGTCACTTGTGCAATTTTCATTTAAGTGATCCTTATCTTTGTTCATCATACCAAGCATCATTCCCCGTTTACAAAGAGTTTGGTTGCATTATCCTTGTGTGATTTTTGACCAAAACAGCTTGGCGCCCACCGTGGGGCAATTGGTGCTTCATTCATAAGAAAGTTTTTCTGTTGGTAATCATTCCGGAGTATTGCATGGCTTCATCGTTGAAGAATACCTCCACGGCGATGTCTGCAGTCAATTCATCTAAGGGCGTTCCGCCTTTGCCTCCACCACCAGCTGGATCTCAGAAAAATGCTGAGAAAAGACCAACTCCTATTTTCTCTAAACCTTCATCTTCTTCTGCTCTAACTTCTTCTGCTCCCAGTACTAGTGATATATTTACTTTGATTTTGCAGATGAGGGATCGTATGCAGCAGCAGGATGAAACTAATGACAGGATCCTCAAGGAAATCGGAGATCTCAAAAGGCAAAAGAAAACGGCAGAGGATCATTCTCCACTGATGCCCAAATCTTTGAATTTTGATACTCCGATGATTACTTCTCAGCCATCAGAGGTCCCAGACATTCAACATGTGGGTGGATCAAGAGGAGTACACTTTGGCTCAGCAACAGTGACTCAGGCATCAGGATCATATTTCCAGCCGGCAGGATCCTGTACTCAGCATATGGGATCCTTCATGAATTTAGGAGCCTACTCAGGAGCATAGCAGGTTCTAGGATCCTCCTTTGTTCCAGGATCATCCCAGGTTCAAGGATCCTCCTTTGTTCCAGGATCATCCCAGGTTCAAGGATCCTCCTTCGTTCCAGGATCACCCCAAGTTCAGGGATCCCTCCAGATGCCAGGATCCTTGAAGAGCTTGCAAACAGGAAGTTCAGATATCCATCAAGGAGATTTTATTCCAATGCAGACCATTGCTTCCACTGGTCCCTCCATCATCCCAGAATCCCAGCAATATGGATTCACATCCAATGTTCCTAACTTGAACCTGATGGGAGGTAACACTTTTAATAATTCTCTTACCACTAACCATGGATTCATGCAGGATACAAGTATCAACCATGCTATGGCCAGAGAACTGCAGAAACTAAAGGATATGATATCAAGTGTTCCAGGGGTAGTCAAACCTATCCCGGAGATTGCAGATGGAAGCCATAAGGTATCTCGTTTTGCACCACCAATTTGTGATGCTGAGATACCCAAAAGATTCCATATTCCAACTATGAAGCTATATGATGGTACAACGGATCCTGAGGAACACATAGCACAATACAGGGAGAGGATGGAGATCAATCCGATTCCAGAAAGGTTAAAGGAAGCATGCCAATGCAAGGGATTTGGATCCACTCTTACTGGATCAGCTCTTAAATGGCTGCTAAGTCTTCCCCCTAACTCTAGTACTTCGTTTGCTAATTTAGTTAACTTATTCAATAATCAATTTTCTTGTAGCAGAAAATTTGAGCGATTGACTAGTGATTTATATAGGATAACTCAGGGTCATAATGAATCATTAAGGGATTATATAACCAAATTTAGTAAAGAATCCTTGGACATTCCCAACTTGGATGTAGCCACAGCTGTCGAGGCCTTCAAAATGGGGTTGCTTAGGGATTCATTGTTCTATGATGATCTTGTTATGACACCATGCAGGAACCTAGACGAAGTAAGGACTCGGGCACTCAGATTCATCCGGCTAGAGGATGACAAGAGGATCCAGGAGAGACAAGTAGGATCCTCAAAACAAGAAAAGCAAGGATCCTCTTTCAAAAGCAACAAATTCAAATCCTACAATAGAACTGACAACCACAACGTGCATGCTGTTGACCAAGAAGAGGATGATGAGGATTATCCTCCGATTTCTGAATACTGTTTTTCCGTTGATAACCATGAACTAATCCTTGCAATGCAGAATCTAGGAGAAAAAGCCAGATGGCCCAGAAAAAATGACAAACCAGCCGCAGCTAAAGACAAATCAAAATGGTGTGCATACCACGGGGATTTTGGGCATTTAACAGAAGAATGCATCGCATTAAGAAAGGAAATTGGATATCTGCTGAGCAAGGGGCATTTAAAAGAGTTATTGGGAAGAAAAAAGCAAAGGACTCAGGATCCTGAAAGGATCCCTGAAAAAGCGCCCCTCCGGCAGATGCACAAGTGATAAACTTTATTTCCGGAGGATCAGACATCTGTGGTACATCCTTTTCAGCAGCTAAAAGGCATGCAAAGGAAGCCAAAATGGATAATGGAGAAAGACCTATTCGAACATCAAGTGTCTCGGAAGGAAAAGTGATAACCTTTGATGAGGATGATCGCGTAGACATCCAGGATCCTCATCATGATAGTTGTTTTGGTCAAAAATCACACAAAGATAATGTAACCAAACTTTATGTAAACGGGGTATGATGCTTGGTTAATTATGAAAGTAAAGGATCACTTCTGTGATAAAAGATGCAAAGACACAATGATTTATACGAGGAAAAAGCCCTTGATCAATGTATGATCTCCGGCATAAAAAACCTCGGGTGATGGCAACTACCGATCACCAACTTCAATATAATAAAAATGTAGTTACAACTTTGGATAGTAATGAGCTGAGTACAAGGATCACTGAGTGTCTAAGTGTTTGAGAGTTGTGTCGTCTGTCGTGTGTGTTCTTCCGAATGAAGAAGAGTGGTATTTATACATGTGTAGGTGACTTATTTTTGGTAAAAGGACTAATTATCAGCTCATTACCCCTTTAGAAATAAAGACAATCTAGCCTAAATTGCTGCCCATAAATCAAGCCATGTTTCCATATCCTGTGCAACGTCTTTCTTCAATTAAGCTCTTGCCATAATTATGAAGACGCGTCCCTGGATCATGATGTTAAGAGCATATCCTGCTAGATGTTCCTGCAAAATAATGTTGTATTACACGAAGGTAACTATTAGCATGAGGATCCTTCCAATGGTCTATGATCCTGATCCTGAAGTCCTGCTGAGGATCACTGTCTGCCAAAGAAACAAGGATCACTAGTTAGGATCACGTGTAAGGATCACATATGATAAAAATCCAGCCCTAACAATTGCCCCCAAAATATAAGGAGTTAATTGTAAATAGACGAGTTATATTTTGTTTCGATCTTATCTCTAACGGGCGACTCCAAGAAACTAGCCGTTATGCTCGGACTAGCCGTTGTGATCATTACGTCAGAGATGTGACAATCCTAGAGATCATGATTATAAATAGGAGATAGGGTGAGGATCAGTTTGTATTTAAATTTGAGATACACTCCCTTTATATTCTACACCGAAGATCGATCAGGTACTCTCCTCTTCTCTTTTTCCCTTCTTCCTTCCCTTTGCTCTGTTTTTTGCTTCTACTCTGTTTCCGTCATAAACATGTTGCTCCGGAATTCTCCACACAAGGATCCCAAGAAGGATAGTCCCTTAAAAAGCCAGGGGATTATCAAGGATTCTCCTATGGAGAGGTGTTGTTTTAGTGATGCTCACGTAGACAAAATTCGTCATTGCTTTCCGGCGAATGCCGTTTTTAAATCCTTTGATCCTACTGCTTTGAGCGACTTTGTCTCGGATGTCTGGGTGGCTTTTCCTGCTACCCCGTTTGCTATAGGGTACTCGTATCCTTTTCCAGACTTTTCCCAGTCTTTCTTTTCCTTAACCGGCATCTCTTACATCCAAGCTATGCCGATGATCTGGAGGGTTCTTTATACCTTCGAGAGGATCATCGAGCAGGAAGGGATTGATCTGGGGATGGCGGAGTTAGCTGAGTTTTACGATCTCACCACCTTCGGTTCTTACCGGTATTTGTTGAAACGGAAAGCTGGGGAGGATCACCCAATCTTCAAAGTTACCAAGAATGATACAAACTGGAAACGTCGGTTTTTCTTTGTTAAGAGGGATTCCATCCCGGATGGGAAGGATCTGCCCAAGGAATGGGCCACTCATGGTAGGGTAGAGGATCCTCGAAGGATCACTATCAGTTCTGTCTCATATGATGAGGATCACTGATGTCTTTTTTCCTTTGTCTTTTATGCAGCTATTTCCATTGCTCGTCTGAAATTAACCCCTGCTGCAAAAGAGAGAGTGTTAGCTTTTAAAAAGCTTGATCCTGAAGTTAGAAGCTTCCAAATCACTGTCCAAGATTCTCAAGAGATATCCTCTGCATCTGCCACAATGTCAAGTAAGTATCCTTACAGAAAATAAATTATATGTAGGATTGTTTGATTAGTAAAGCAACTTATCTTGTTTTTTTGATTGTGTAGGTGCCGGAAAGTCTGCCAGGTCTGTCAAATCTGCCTCTAAATTTGGGTTAAGTGATCTTGCCAATGTTACGTCTTCAAAGAAGAAGGCTCCTGCTGCCAGTCCTTCAGCATCTGCTCCCAAAGCGTCTATCCGGGGCAAGGGAAAAAAGAGGAAAACCTCTGAAGATCTCCAAGGATTTCCCCTCCTCCGTCAGCAATTCCTTGACTACGTGAATGAGGTAAGGATCACTGCCCCTGTTGGTTATCCGTCTCGCATATCCTGCCTTTCTTGAGGATCATCTGATCCTAAGCTTATCTTTTTTCTCCTGTTGCAGAAACTTGCCGAGATTGAGACCTATCTTGGCCATGTTGAGGACCAGGAGAGCCAAATTGCGGATCTCCAGCAAATGGGTGTGTTAAAGGATCTCAAGATAGGAGATCTTGAGAAGGAACTCCAGGTCATGAAGGCTGAGGCTGCTCAGAGGTTGATTGATATGGATAACGAGAAGCAGGAGATCACCCAAGATGCAAAGGTCTCCGCGGCAATTGCTATGTACAAGATACAACTTCAGATGGCTGAGGAGGCTCAGGATCCTACCTTTGACAAAAGCTCGTGGGATGTTGAAGGTTGGAAGGCAAGGCTGGCAGACCTGGAGGACGAGGATGAGGCTGAGGAGATCCCCATGCTGGAAGGTGGTGATGCTGAGAAGGATCAAGGTGGAGATGCTGGTGGTGATGAAGCAGCGAAGGTGTAGGCTGCATGATTGGGCGATGATGGATATTGTTGACTAGGCCGGAGCCCAATTTTTTAGGTTTGGTAGTGGTTTTTTGTGGTTGTTGATGGTTTGAGACAATTATGGTTTGTAATCTTCGAACAATAGTCTTTAGGGTTAAGGATCCTGGATCCTTAGAACAATAGGTAGGATTGCAAAAGGTGGAGGGATCCTCTGTTTGGGGGATGAAGCCTTTGTGATCCTGCCGCTTTAGTTTTCCTGCACAATACTAAGACCGCATAGACAATGGACACCCTTTGCCAACCCATGTGGACGGGCCACGTTTTGCTGGTAGAAATGTGGGTTGGCAATTTTGACAATCTTTTGAAAGGGTTAATGATCCTTTTATTTAATAATATAACTTAACTTTTCTGGCTTATCTCGTGTCGTTATCCTTTAATTATCCTCTTTTTTCTCAATTGTCTTTGTAGTATATTTATCAAGAGTTGAAAATATGTTTTAATAAATTTAGGATATGATCCTGGATCAAATATCCTGATATCGAAAATATTCAAAGCATTTTAGTTCAAGGATCATAGGTTTGGTTGTCAAAGTATAAGGGTCGGTTAGGATAATGAATATAATCAAAATAGTCAAGGATCATACCTGAGGATCCAAGTCAGGATCCTAACCTTCAATCGAGACAATCGTAGATAAGACTTTGATAGTTAAATAGGATTAAGGACCCTTATGTGTTTAGACTTCCAAAACCTGAAAAGTGAGATATAACTTGGGACTAAGCCAATGTAAAAGATAAATTAGTAACTGGGGACATGCCTGTTAGGGCTGGATTTTTACTATAAGTGATCCTTAAACGTGATCCTAACCAGTGATCCTTGTTTCTATGGCAGGCAGTGATCCTCAGCCGGACTTCAAGATTAGGATCATGGGACGTTATGGTGATCCTTATACTAACGGTCACCTTCGCTTACTACAATATTGTTTTGCAGGAACATCTAGCAGGATATGCTCTAAAGACCATGATCCAGGGACGCGTCTTCACAAATATGGAAAGAGCTAAATCAGAGATAGACGTTGTACAAGATATGGAAACATGGCTTGATCTATGGGCAGCAATTTAGGCTAGATTATCTATATTTCTAAAGGGGTAATGAGCTGATATTTAGTCATTTTACCTAAAATAGGTCACCCACACATGTATAAGTGTCACGACCCCCGACCCCATCTAGCCGGAATCGGTGCCGTGAGCAGTCCAGTGGTACCGGTGATTATTTTAAAAACATTGCAGCGGAAATTTCATCAGGACCGTGAGTTAGGAAAAATATCAGAGTTTAGAAACACCGGATTTTATTTAAAAAGATGGAATAAATTCCATGTTTTACAAAGGTAGCTTTTAATAAAAACAATATTTCTTAATTTGAAAATAAGCCACTTCTTGAAGTCTTTTAGTGCCGGATCCAATCCTTACTCCAATCTACTGTAATTACCTGAAACGCGTTTTAAAAAGATTTTGTCAGCGGGGAAATACTGAGTGAATTATTCTAATTTCTGAAAATGACACATTTGTTATAATTCACAGTGATAAGATCTTTTACAATGTATCCTGATATCAACCAACTACCCACAGTACTTTACCACTCGATCCATTGGCCCATACGTCCAATGGTATCTGTGATTATGGTCATATCACCCAATGGCTGCCCCAATGGTGACGATTATCAAGTAATGTATACAATACCCCACATACCGGCTGTAATTTGGTGATTCACATAAACTTAATCACTGTAAGTTATAATTCTGAAAATAATTTGGAGTATTGTAAACAATCACAAACTGTGATAAAAGAATTTATAAAAAGAGAATAACTCACAAACGGTGAGAAAAGAATTTACAAAAGAGGAATAACTCACAAATCAACATGCAGGATTTAATTAACAAACTTCCTGATTCTACTTCTTCCGATAATTAGGCATGCACTTTATTATTCCGGATCTTCTGATGATTTTATAGTTTGTTTGATTGTAAGGGTGTAGTTGGGAGTATTTTTGGTAGTTTAACAGAATAGAATACGTATTGGTGTAAAAACCCAAATCAAACCTTAACGGTAGTCATGAGATTCGAACCTTAACGAATTTCATAAAAACCGGGTTAATGATCAATACAGCAGTTACGATAATTTCCCGAGATCAATTTCTAATGAATGTCTAAGTGCGATACTTCGGCTCATTTATCAATAATGACAAACGATAAAGTATAATACTTCGGCTCATTATCGAATTATCGACAACGATAAAGTACAATGCTTCGGCTCAGTCATCGGATTACCGACGATAGATAAAGCATAACCCAATGTGGGCGGCACTTAAACATTCTTTGGATATATTGATCGCTTGGAAACTTAATCGTAATAGCGATCGAGTGATTATTGGTTAGAACACCAACGTATAGAGAGAAGAAGAGAATTGAGCAAAGAAAAATGAATCCTAAGCTTCCTATTTATAGTAAGCAGGCAGGCAGGCACCTCAACATAATTTCGTCGATGTGGGACTAAGTGACGTGCTTGCTAGCTAGCTTGACGTGCTAGCTAGCTAGCTTAGTTATTTTATTTCAGCTGCTTAACTCGTTTTTCTTGTATAACTTTTAAAATATAACGTTTTATAAAACGACGAATATGTCTTTAGAACGAGCATATTTTTATCTACGTTTTAACCTAAGTTTCATTAAAAACGGAGTAAGGAAAATAAAATAATATATTTTATTATTAATATTAAACGTTCTTATACAACCTTATATATATCTATTTTTAATAGACCTTACTTAGCTTAATTAATCTTGTTAGCTTAATTAATATTGATTAACTGATTAATTAATCATACTAAACTTAATTAGGGTTTCCTTATTGCATAATTATCATACTAAATATTAATTTTTAGTGAGGGTTGTTACATCCTCCCCACCTTAATAAAAATCTCGTCCTCGAGATTTGGACGATGACATTTTCTTGGAATTTTGTTTCTTCTTTTAATTAGGAGAAGCAATGTATCGTGGAATGGAGTCAAAAGATATTTTGAGGGGTATGAACATTTATAGAAACAGTTGGATTTAATATTCAAAATGAACTTACTTTAATCAATTGAGGGAGATTCCGATTCGATAAATATCTATTTGTGAATGGGAGTATGGAAAATAATTTGTTAATGATTATCCGAAAATCAGTATTGTTTACTTAAATGGTAATGGACAACAGGATTTAGTGTATTGTAATCTGAGTACATAATTGTACCAAGAATATGACAAATCAAACGAATGACTTATGAATAGGGTTTAACACAGGCTACAGCTCTATTCGGATGCTACAAAGCGGTTGTAGTGATTGAAAGAATTCAATAATGATGACCGAATAAATTCACCGTTTTCGAAATTGTGAGTTTCAAGGAAGCGAATCTAGATATTTCAAAAGATGAAATGTTTAAACGAATGAGATGAAATGGTATAGTTTTTTCAAGGTAATTGGGTTTAAGCCAAAAGATATATGATCTATAGATTCTTAAAATGAATGTGAAGAACTTTTTGGAATTAGTAAAAATCTTTTGTCAGAAGAAAACTTACCTTGATTGGTACCTAAGGAAGACTTAGAATTGACGGGTTCAAAAGCATGAAAAATGATTTGTCAAACAGTAAATTATGATATGAGAAATTCTATGTGTTGAGATGAGTTAATTGCAAAGATACACCAAAGGACAATAGAGTTAGTGTATTAGAGTTCCAAATTGTTTTAAATGGTGAAATAATGTGATAGTATACTATTAGTGACTATATTTTTCATACTATGTCCTAGAGATGGAAATAAAAATAAGTTATTTTGACATGACCAACTATTATATTATATTTGTAAAGCAAATGTAATATATATTACTTGTTTCGTATTTTTACTATATGAAAAAGGGTTACCATTAAATAGTATTTTGTTATATAGATTACAAAACACTATAGTGAAGTTATTACATTTACAAAATATTTTAGTATTATGATTTTGTAAAAGAATCACTATTACTTATAACGTTTAAATGAAGGTTGTGAATAAAAGGGGTAAAAGTATTTGTAAAATATTTTATATAACACTGGGTCAATTCTATGTGATTACTTATTTTTGTTTTGAAACCATATAGCGTTGTAAAATGTAGTTACAAATGTTGTGATGACTATTCTTTATGTATTACAATGTTCTTTTAACCCAATGTAGTCGCTGACTACTATATTATTCTTATATGGTTGTTTTCTTGTTAGAGTGTTATAGTACCTAGTTATCACAAAATATGTGATACATAATTATTTGTATAATTTTATTCGTCCCTCTAATTCTGATAAAAAAATATGTCTTCTCTTTTTAGTACAAAGTAAAATATTTTTATATATAATTAAAATTTATTGAATAAGTATGATGACTTAATTAACTAGTCATTATCACGGCGGATATTGGTTAGTGCTGCCTTGTTTAAGCATAGGTGGCCAGTCCATGCCTAACTAAGGCTAGGCTATTCAATACATGCCCCTGATAATAACTTTAGTATCTGAAAATAATACTAACATTATTATTATTAATATATTATTACTAATAATAAAACTAATATTAATTACCAATAATAAATGCATAAGCTTAAATGAGAATATACTTTAAACAAAATTTTATATGTAAAAATATAATTTCTTTACCTTAATGGTTTTAACAAAATTTTTAATTACAGAAATACTATATTGTAAGTTTCTATATATAATCAATTAAGTTTATACAATGTTTTTCGATTAATGAAAGGTAAGAAATATCACGAAAGGCTCGATTGGTTGTAAGGACTATGAAATGGTGGAGCATTATTATCTTAGCACATAGTTGTGTTAAGATTGCTTTTATAAAATAAATCAATAAAGCGGATTCAATATAAATAAATAATTAAATCTTAGATTAGCGCAATCTTTAATTTTGTGAAAATGTCATCACAAAGTGATCGTGATCAAAAAGATGATTTGATGAATTCGAAGACTAAACAAGCATATTATGGTTTAAGAGAATTGAAGTGCTTGTTAGGATTATTTTGAATATGATGGTTTCAATCCATCATATGGGACTTTGAATTGAGTACGTATTGCGAGCAAGTTAACTGGGTTTGGATAAAACGAGTTTTAATAAGAAAGTTCAAACATAATCACAAAGAAACCATGTTTCCCTTTCAAAAGAAAATCGAGTTTTTCAATAAATTCATTGATTCGATATTAAAGAGTCATTGCTTTGTAAAAACGCGGTTTACAATGCAAAGATCAAGTATAGCGGAACGATATTTGAACTTTTGATAAAACAACAAATTGAAAGGATGCCTTCCTAGGGTCTTATAACTCAAATGAACCACATGCGCAACAAATAGTGCATGTGTATCGTGTGGATTTACACAAGAAACGAAATGGATCAATATTTGCTATTATGAAAGAATTCTTTATGGTATGATGACCATTAAAAGAACACGAAAGTCAACTTATTATAGGCAGAAGTTAGAATTGCAATGAAAGAAATATAAGAACTTTATCTGAAATCTCGTGTGATAACCGTTGTTACGTGACAGTACCAAGGAATGTCGAATGAAATGAAATGAAATAGGGAATTTGCAAAACTATATGACTTCTTTTGTAGTGCTAATAATTATGACTCAGGTTAGACTATGCACCGATGTTTGTGAAATATTGTTCCAACGTACCTCAGCGACATTTTGATCTTTTGTAAGATCATGTGGCAAAGTGCCGATTTTTGATTTAGGAGTTCTTTTACTGATGGAATTAGTGTAGGTATCATCGTGCCTAATTTATATTTTTCAAAGATCTTGCCTTTGGAAGTCGTGTGTGATAAACTTCAACATTTGTGGATGTATAATTTAAGTTGCATGTGTTTTCTTGTGCATTAACTTTACCAGCTTCTTACTGGCGTTAGTAGTTTATGGTAACGTATTGGAAATTCTTATATTTTTGATGGTGTCCCAACTTAATGGGTTTCCAGTATTATTTTGTTGCACGAGTTACGAGGTAGATGATTAAACGAAAGAATGTTTGATATCAAAATTAAAGATATATGCGAAAGATTCCTGATAAAGAAATCTATATACATATGCTTGTGCTTTATTCTTAATTGACTTTTGGAATTCCTTATAGATATACATATCTATATTATATATTTCATATGTTGTAATATACATACCTTTCATAGGGTTAAATATATATAATAGATTCATATTCCCAAAAACCAGTTAGATATTTGGTCATGATACTATTTAGGGAAATCTTGTTACTGGTTTGACATACCATTTATCCCGTCTTATCCGGTTCGCGCCGGAGCGGTAATTTCAGTATATCCGGACAAGCTGGAGAGTCTGCTACTCTATACCCAGTTTTGCCGGAGAAAATTTCCTATTTCCCATAAATAGTATCTTTTTCAAAAAGTGCCTCTTTTTATTAGGGCTTTAATCCAGAATCAAGGAAATTTATATTTCCATAATATATTTTTATTCTTGACCAAGTAATACCAATAAACAAGAATAAATAGCAATTAAATGCTATTGCCTGCTAGTCGTTATTCTTATTGAATACCAATTATACTTATTTATATTCATATAAGTAATTTTATCTTGAAGCTTATATTAAGACAAAATTCTTAAGTTCGAGTCTAAATATCATTCAGAGTGCTATCAAATAATATTAAGTTTCTAACTTTCCGTTTTAAGCTTAGGTATTATTATAACACCTATTTGCGTAAACAAGTGGCTTAGCTTATACTAAGGCATCTTTTCTTATGTTCAAGTCTAAATACTATCAGATGTGCTACCAGTTAAGTTAATAGCAATTTCCTAACTCTTATATTTAAGCTTAAGTATTGTTATCACAACACTTATAGGCTTAAAGTAGTGGCTTAGCTCTGATACCACCTTCTGTCACGACCCCCGACCCCATCTAGCCGGAATCGGTGCCGTGAGCAGTCCAGTGGTACCGGTGATTATTTTAAAAACATTGCAGCGGAAATTTCATCAGGACCGTGAGTTAGGAAAAATATCAGAGTTTAGAAACACCGGATTTTATTTAAAAAGATGGAATAAATTCCATGTTTTACAAAGGTAGCTTTTAATAAAAACAATATTTCTTAATTTGAAAATAAGCCACTTCTTGAAGTCTTTTAGTGCCGGATCCAATCCTTACTCCAATCTACTGTAATTACCTGAAACGCGTTTTAAAAAGATTTTGTCAGCGGGGAAATACTGAGTGAATTATTCTAATTTCTGAAAATGACACATTTGTTATAATTCACAGTGATAAGATCTTTTACAATGTATCCTGATATCAACCAACTACCCACAGTACTTTACCACTCGATCCATTGGCCCATACGTCCAATGGTATCTGTGATTATGGTCATATCACCCAATGGCTGCCCCAATGGTGACGATTATCAAGTAATGTATACAATACCCCACATACCGGCTGTAATTTGGTGATTCACATAAACTTAATCACTGTAAGTTATAATTCTGAAAATAATTTGGAGTATTGTAAACAATCACAAACTGTGATAAAAGAATTTATAAAAAGAGAATAACTCACAAACGGTGAGAAAAGAATTTACAAAAGAGGAATAACTCACAAATCAACATGCAGGATTTAATTAACAAACTTCCTGATTCTACTTCTTCCGATAATTAGGCATGCACTTTATTATTCCGGATCTTCTGATGATTTTATAGTTTGTTTGATTGTAAGGGTGTAGTTGGGAGTATTTTTGGTAGTTTAACAGAATAGAATACGTATTGGTGTAAAAACCCAAATCAAACCTTAACGGTAGTCATGAGATTCGAACCTTAACGAATTTCATAAAAACCGGGTTAATGATCAATACAGCAGTTACGATAATTTCCCGAGATCAATTTCTAATGAATGTCTAAGTGCGATACTTCGGCTCATTTATCAATAATGACAAACGATAAAGTATAATACTTCGGCTCATTATCGAATTATCGACAACGATAAAGTACAATGCTTCGGCTCAGTCATCGGATTACCGACGATAGATAAAGCATAACCCAATGTGGGCGGCACTTAAACATTCTTTGGATATATTGATCGCTTGGAAACTTAATCGTAATAGCGATCGAGTGATTATTGGTTAGAACACCAACGTATAGAGAGAAGAAGAGAATTGAGCAAAGAAAAATGAATCCTAAGCTTCCTATTTATAGTAAGCAGGCAGGCAGGCACCTCAACATAATTACGTCGATGTGGGACTAAGTGACGTGCTTGCTAGCTAGCTTGACGTGCTAGCTAGCTAGCTTAGTTATTTTATTTCAGCTGCTTAACTCGTTTTTCTTGTATAACTTTTAAAATATAACGTTTTATAAAACGACGAATATGTCTTTAGAACGAGCATATTTTTATCTACGTTTTAACCTAAGTTTCATTAAAAACGGAGTAAGGAAAATAAAATAATATATTTTATTATTAATATTAAACGTTCTTATACAACCTTATATATATCTATTTTTAATAGACCTTACTTAGCTTAATTAATCTTGTTAGCTTAATTAATATTGATTAACTGATTAATTAATCATACTAAACTTAATTAGGGTTTCCTTATTGCATAATTATCATACTAAATATTAATTTTTAGTGAGGGTTGTTACAATAAGTACCACTCTTCTTCATTCGGAAGAACACACACGACATACGACACAACTCTCAAACACTTAGACACTCAGTGATCCTTGTACTCAGCTCATTATCATCCAAAGTTGTAATCATATTTTTGTTATATTGAAGTTGGTGATCGGTAGTTGCCATCACCCGAGGTTTTTTATGCCGGAGATCATTCATTGATCAAGGGCTTTTTCCTCGTATAAATCATCGTGTCTTTGTATCTTTATCACAGAAGTGATCCTTTACTTTCATAATTAACCAAGCATCATACCCCGTTTTCATAAAGTTTGGTTACATTATCCTTGTGTGATTTTTGACCAAAACAGTTTGGCGCCCACCGTGGGGCAATTGGTGCTTCATTCATAAGAAAATCTTTTGTTCGAAATCATTTCAGAGAGTTACATGGCTTCATCATTGAAGAACACGTCCACGGCGATGTCTGCGGTCACTTCATCACAGATCACCTTGCCTCCTCCACCGGCAGGATCTCAGAAAAATACTGAGAAGAGATCAACTCCCGCTTCCTCTAAACCTCTATCTTCTTCTGCTATAAATTCTTCTATTCCCAGTACTAGTGATGTATTTGCTTTAATTTTGCAGATGAAGGATCGTATGCAGCGGCAAGATGAAACTAACGAAAGGATCCTCAGGGAAATTGGAGATCTCAAAAGACAAAAGAAAGCGGCAGAGGATCATTCTCCACTGATGCCCAAATCTTTGAGCTTTGATACTCCAATAATCACTTCCCAGCCATCAGGGATCCCGGACGTGCAAATTATAGGGGAATCAAGAGGATCACATCTCAACTCGGCAGCAATGACTCAGACATCAGGCTCACATTTTCAGCCCGTAGGATCCTATCCTCAGTACATGGGATCCTTCAGGAATTCGGGAGCCTATCCGGAGACACAGCAGTTTCCAGGATCCTACTTTATTCCAGGATCATTCCAGGGCCAAGGATCCTCCTTTGTTCCAGGATCATCCCAGGTTCAAGGATCCTCCTTTGTTCCAGGATCATCCCAGGTTCAAGGATCCTCCTTCGTTCCAGGATCATCCCAGATACCAGGATCCTTACAGATGCCAGGATCCCCAAAAAGTTTGCAAACAGGAAGTCTAGATGTCCATCAAGGGGACTTCATTCCAATGCAGACCATTGCTTCCACTGGTCCCTCCGTTGTTCCAGAATCCCAGCAATATGGATTCCCTAACTTGAACCCAATGGGAGGTAACACTTTAAATAATTATCCTACTACTAACCTTGGATTCATGCAGGATACAGGTACCAATCATGCTATGGCCAGGGAATTACAGAAACTAAAGGACATGATCTCAAGTGTTCCAGGGGTAGTCAAGCCTATCCCAGAGATTGCGGATGGAAGCCACAAGGTATCCCGCTTTGCACCACCAATTTGTGACGCAGAGGTACCCAAAAGGTTCCATATCCCTACCATGAAGTTGTATGATGGCACAACGGATCCGGAGGAGCATATAGCACAATACAGGGAAAGGATGGAGATCAACCCTATCCCAGAAAAATTGAAGGAAGCATGCCTATGTAAAGGATTTGGATCTACTCTTACTGGATCAGCTCTTAAGTGGCTGCTAAGTCTTCCCCCTTACTCTATTACTTCATTTGCCAATTTAGTTAATTTATTCAATAACCAATTCTCTTGTAGTAGAAAATTTGAAAAATTAACTAGTGATTTGTACATGATAACTCAAAATCATAACGAATCATTAAGGGATTATATAACTAAATTTAGTAAAGAATCCTTGGACATTCCCAACTTGGATATGGCTACGGCTGTTGAAGCCTTCAAAATGGGACTGCTTAAGGATTCATTATTCTATGATGATCTTGTTATGACACCATGCAGGAATTTAGATGAAGTAAGA